>NC_141992.1:102718569-103018569 GCF_049901715.1 Pseudonaja textilis
AACTGCCTCTCTGTTGACCCTTATTACATTCTTGGCAGAATGTAATAAGGAACTTATTTCAGGAACTTCTCTGGAGTTTTTTTTCCTCCTTTGCTGGTACTTTGCTTGTGTGGAGTGACCATTCAAAGTTACAATGGCACTGAAATAAGTGACTTATGACTGTTTTTCACACTTACGACTGTTGCAGCATCCCCACAGTCATGAGAGGTCAGGTGAGGAGATGCGTGCCTCGATGTGAGTGATAATGAGTTGGCCATACCCAGCCAGTCACATGACCACCAAGCCATGTCCACCCAGTCACATGACCACCAAGCCACACCCACCAAATAAGACACGCCCACAGAACCGGTTGTTAAAAAAATTGAATCCCACCTCTGAATTAGATATAAACTTTTGCAAGGTGCTAAACAAAGAGGAGGTTTGCATTTATCAGATTTGAAATTGTATTTTGATGTTTGTTGTTTGCTCTTACTAAAAGAACGGTGGTGGCTCCCTCTCTCTGGAACATAATTCCCCCAAAGATTAGAATGGCGTCTACTCTAATACTCTGCCAGTGGGCCTGGGGAATCCAGAGCAGGATGGAGCCCATTAAATGGCTTGTGTGATCTGCTGTTGTTGGGGCGGGGGGTGGGAGTTGGGGGGTGATTTTGTTATATTGTACTTTATTAATTTATTTGATTCTTTTTGTTAGTTTTTATTACAATGTGGCTTTATATTCTGTAAACCGCCTCGAGTCGCCATGGGTGAATAGGTGGCAATATAAATTCAATCAATGAATCAATCAATCAATAAATAAATATCCAAAATAAGAGGCTACTTGATTTAGAGGGTTATGAATTAAGATTTGGATGGCACAGTTATCTATGGTATGACAAAGTTAAAGTAAAAACTGATTTTAATAACCATTTTGTTAGATGTGCCATCCTAAGAGTTTGAAATAAATATAAAAAATGGTTTTCTGTGAAGATACCTATCTGGGTGTCACTCAAAGAAGCTTTTTTTTTTTTAGAAAAAAAAGGTGGTGAAGCCAGACTGGTGGATTTATGGTCAAATAAAATCTTTTAATTTTGGTTATCCTAATCCTTAAGTCTAAGGAGTTAGAATCAGAAGGATGTGTCTGCCATTGGTTTACATATTTATAATTGAAACAAAGATTTAAATCTGACAAAAAGAGTTATAGGTTTGATTTTGTGAGAATGTGTGATAATGATGGAATAATCATTACTGAGGTCTATAAATAGTTATTAAATTTGAATTTGAAAAATGAACATATAAAGCACTGCATGATTCAGTGGGCAAGGAACTTTGGATATAATGTAAAGCTTGAACAATAGGAGAATATGTGGATGAAAGGTATACTAAATTATAAGTGTAAGTATAAATTTATACTAAATTATAATTTAAAAGAAAATTTCTATAGGATGATATATCATTGGTATTTAACACCAGATCAGTTGTCAAGAATGTATAAAGGTATTTCAAATGAATGTTGGAAATTCAAAAGTAAAGAAGAGTCCTTTTATGTGACAAAGCAAAGAAATACTGGAGTAGAATTCACAATACAGAATATATTAAAAGTGAATGTAAAGATAAAACCAGAAACTTTTCTTTTGGGTTTAATGGAAAAAGACTTTTGGAACTTTGGTGCTATATATGTTGATGGCAGCAAAATTACTTTATGCACAAAAATGGAAGGACACTTTGATTCCCACACTGGACGAATGGCTGCAAAGGTTGATGGAGTTAGCAGAGATGGCTAAATTTGATTGCTTAGATTAAAGAAAAAGAAAATACAATTACTTTTGTTTCTACTTGGAAACCGCTTCTGGAGTTTGTGCTTGAGGTAGAAAAAAATGAACTTTGATTTTGGGTTTTACCAGTTGGAGAGTTATGTTGTTGTAGAAATGGCTAGTTTATACTATTATGTAAAATTAAAAAGTTGAGGTTTGATGTTATTATCTTATTGTACTGCACCAAAGGGAAGAGGGAGTCAACGCCTTTTCTTTCTTTTTCCTTTTTCCTATACTTTTTCCTTTCCTTTTCCCTCCACTATCTTCCCTACTATTTCCTTTTATATTTTTGTATTTTATATTATGAATTAATAAAAAAAACCTAGCTCTTATCAAATTGAAGACAATATAATGTTGGGCTAGAAACAGGAATTTCTATGAAACAATTTCAATTTTGTTTCTGTAAAATTTAATGTTGTTACTTTTAGCTGTTTCTTTTTGCTTGATTTTGCTTTTTATGTCATCTGTCAGTTTGATAAGACCTCTATCACACATCTAGATAATTTATAAATATTTTAGGTAGCATATATAAGACAAAAATCTTGTGTGACACACTATTCAAGATGTCATTTTAATGTATTCATTCATGATGAACCATAAATGAATACATCAAGTACTATATATTCTTGATTTCAAAATCTCTACTGCTACAGCTACGTCGATAAGCAACTAATTGAACAAGTATCAACTAACTCACCTAGCTATAGTAGAAGAAATTTTGAATTCAAGGATATTACCTGTGACAAAATTATGTTAGTCCTAGAAAATAATGCATTATTTTCTAGATGCTCACTAATTTGATCACTTAATTATTTTCCTGGAATTTTGCTTTATTATCAGACTCTGATCTGTAATATCAGTTTATTCACCTAATTGAACATGATAGAAATTACTGGTTAGGAGTATTTTGTACCATTTCTCTCTATTATTTCTCAAATAAAGTCTGCAGGCTCCTATGGTTCTGAAAACCTGAACTTTAAAAAAGTAGCTCAGTTTTCTCTAAATCTTTCTTGTAGAGCCTTTTGTTGCCTTTTTATCTTGTCCTACCTAATGCAACTCGCCCAGTACAAGAGTTCCTTCCCTGATTATGCCCTTGATTTCAGGACCAAAACAGTTCTTTGGCTGTTAATGTATCCCTTACCAAATGCTGTGACTGGCCATGCAGGTCAAGCAGCTCCTCCTAGATTATATGGTGTTTCTTCTATACTCTCTGCATATCTTTTTTATTTAAATTTAGTCTCCTTGTTTTGGTAATGTATCTCTGATATGGTACTTTTTGTATTTCAGTAGAAAAATGCACATAGTATATATTTTTAAATACTTAAAAGAGATATGATATATTTAAAGATAATGTTTTGGAAATGGTTCGTGTCTTCCATATCATATTTTTATTCCCCAGTCTGCAGACTTCCAGCTTCTTCCTGAAGGCCATGGGCATTCCCGAGATGCCTACGCATTTGGTGTAATGATTGAAAATCTGCTTACTTTTTTAAATGAAGAAGGTAAGAATTCTTGGGAATAGAATGTATAACCTCAAATGTATATATACTCACAATTCAGAATAGATAAAAGGGAATACTTTTATATACAGTGTATATCCCCCTGCAACTTCCAAATAAACTGAAGATCCAGCTCAGGACAGGCCTCAGCCCAACAGCTCTTGTGAAAGGCAGAGGCAGAAAGTTGGTTTTCCAGCCTTGGAGAGCTGTGCCCCTTCCCTGGGAAGATGATGGAGAAAGCTCAATTCTTCACTCCCACAACTATATACAGCAAGATCTGGAGAAGATGAGGTTTTGTCTCCCTTGGGGAAATATATAAAACATGACAGCTCTTGAGATCCAGGAGAGCGGAAACCTCCTTTTGGAGGATTGAGGCGGAGAGGGAGGGCAATGGGGAACTTGTTTTCGGGATGGTAGATCAACCACCGCTGAGCTCCAGCTCTGGAAGACATCATGGGTTTCTTTCTCTTTGAGGTTGCAACTCTGGAGTGGGATGAAACTCCACGCTTGGCTGCTGTCTGGGGAGGCGAGGAGCTGGTGGGGTGCTAAGTTGTCCCTACGTCCAATTGGCTGGTGCAATTTGTTCCAGACTGACCTGGCCGCACCTACCCAGTGCACCCACTCAGCCATGCCCACCCAGCTGTGCCCAGTTGGTCGCTCCGAGTCATTGGCTTTGAGTCATCTGTGCCAGCCTGATTGCACCCACTTCTATGCACCCAGGTGGCCAATGTGGGCTGTTCAGCACTGACCCAACTGCACCCACCCAGCTGTGTCTACCTAGTCACATCTACTCAGCCACACCCACTGGTCTGAGCCCACCTGGCTACACCAAGTCATCTGTGCAGACCCGGCACAGGCCTTGTCCATTCCCCCTGGCCATACCCACCATCCGCAATGAGCTGGCCACTGTGAGCTGGCCATTCTGCTCTAGAGAGCACAAAATAAGAAAGTTCTGACTTTAGTAATTAAAGATGCAAAATGATAGAACTTTCTCTCCAAAGGAACTGAAATGTCAATTATTTGTGCCATGATATTTTTAACAGAGTAAATTAATTAGAGTAAGTTATTAGAGTAGGTTTCTTTACAAGATCCTGCACTTCACATAATGTTGTTGTAAAATACTGTCCTTTAAAGCCAGCAGTGAATAACATCAGGGATTGTGTATTAGAATCCTTAGAAGGGATTTTTCAAAAATCATTCTTATATGTCAAGGTAGCAGTGGTTTGAATATCCTGCTGTATAGATTGGATCAAGAATTGATTTAAAAGTTGACTATTTTAGTGTAGTTTTTAATTTTAATTTTAAAAGTTGGAATTTCTCTTCTTGATCCCAAACAGAATATTTCGGTGCTTTTGTCATGTGGAGCAAATAAACTTCTCAACTCTGCTGTGTATCTATGAAAGTTTTGTTCTCCGAATTTTCAAATAGAAAAACCTATCCTTCACTTTCATTCCTTTGAAATAATTTTCTGTTATATTTAGTTGCCATTTCAGTACTTGTATCTTCATTTAGCTCATTTTATTTTCTTCTATTGTCACTGTAACGAAAAAAGCAGCTGTTTTGCAGAGTTAATGTTTGCTTAAGGTGCAAAAGAATAAATAATTTTCATTTTTCAGTATGCCATTTTGATTTGACAGAATTTTTTCTTCTTTGTTTCAAAGAGAATTGATTAAACTTTGTGTTTTAGTTTCAGCAGATGTACTTTCCAGCTTTCAGCACACATTACACTCCACTTTGCTAAATCTGGATGTAACATGCCGCTCCCCACTGTCCAACCTACTGTTTCATGAATTTTTTAGGTAAGTATGTCATTGAAATATAAACTAACTTGTCAAAGCTTCACTGAAGATGTTTTGTTTTTTAATTAAACATGGGAAAAAGGTGCTATATATTCTTAGTTAATTTCTATTGTTCCTTGCATTAGGAACTAAATAATACTGCAACTGTAATTGCTTCAATCTTGGTGATATATAAGATATGAGCAATGATTTGAGTAGTTCTAGTATTTTTCATAATCTGTGATCAATGAATAAGCAACACTGATTGACAAAATAAGTTTTGGTTAAAAGAATGCTAAATATTGTTGTCTACATGTTTTTCTACTGTGCTTACCCGGTTCTTATAGCATAGTTTCTGATCTGATTTAGTTAGTTTTTTGTTTTTCCTTTTTAATAAATAGCTTGTGCCAGAGCCTGAGGCTGATTAGGCTGAAAATTTAACGTGAATTGTTCTTGGGAGAAATTTCTTAAGTTTGTGTTTTATTATCATTTCACTGTGAAGCATGACTGCATCTTTCTGTTTGCAAATGAGTCATTTTTATTTGTGGATGTTGAATTATTCTGTTCTGTTTGTATGTCTTTGCTCAATAATGACCATTTTAACTTTTTCAGAAATGATTTCTTAGAAGTGGTAAACTTTCTGAATAGTTTAACACTGAAATCGGAGGAGGAAAAAACAGAATTTTTCAAGTAAGAATAAATGTTGACTCTTTTTTTTTTACTTTTGTATATTACATTCTGTGGCATTTTATGAGGTTTTTTGTTGTTTGTTTGACTATAATAACTTGAGAAACTGAAAATTAAAAAACTGGAAAAGATAAAATTGGATAGCAATGTCAAATTAAGCTAATTCTTTTTTTTATTTGTGCAAGTGGTTAAGTCATCCTCTAAAATCTAGAAAGAATTAAAAGAAATGTTCAAAGTGGCAGTTTTAAAGCAAGTTATGACAATAATTCTTTACTATATTATATTCTGATCAATAGATCAGGAACTTTTGTCCAAATTAATAATGTGTCATTCTTTTCTACAGTACTTTACTTTTTCAGTGAAAAAGAATAAGTTGAAATTTTTTATATTAGAATTATGTATTCTGCTACTGACCTATGACCTTGCTTGATATAGTTAAAATAATTAGCATTTATTTATTGGCATTTTCATAAAAGTTTGCATATGAATGAAATATGTTTTTAAATTAATGAAGTTATTTGAAAGCAGTGTCATTTTTCAAAACGTAAAAATAATTTGCAAAAGAATGGTTAAAAAAAAATGTTTTGTTTGTTATGAAAAGTTTCCAGAAACATATATGTATGCTAAAGCAAGTTAGGCTGCTAAGCAATTTTTGGCTGCAAGATTTATTTTTCCTGTGCTTTGATTCTTGGCAAAATTTCAGAAGTGGTTTGCCATTGTTTATTTCTCTGGGCTAAGAGAGAGTGACTGGTCTAAGGCCACCCAGCTGGCTTCATGCCTAAGGTGTGACTACAACTCTGGGTCTCCCAGTTTTTAGCCTGATGCCTTAATCACTTGTCCAAATTGCTCTTTCAAGATCATACTGGCCCAGTATTAAAAACCTACGAATTCCCAAGGCCTTGGTTTCAACCTTTCAACAGTATGGGATGTTGCTTTTTAGGAGATTGCTTGGTTTACATTTTCCCTGTGTTTTAGTAGATCTGTAGCAGAAACCATTTTAAGGGACACCATTATTCAGTGAAGCTTATTTAGAAATAATATGTAAAAGGGTTTTTCCCAATATTTATTTCTACATTATGGAACGCTCTTCATTAAAAAAAATTGCTTTGCTTTCTTGGGTATTTGAAAGAAAGATAAATTTAGTCTTCAAAGTTGCTTTAACATGGGAATTTTGATCTGTTAATATCACATATTAATGCTGTTAATTCAAATATTAAAACTGTTAAATCTATTTTTAAATGAAATAAGGCTCACATAAGGTTTTATATAGGAACACATTAAAAAGAATAACTGTATGAACGTTCCCAGCTGTCTTCCAGTTGAACTACACAGAAATAATATTTTCTATGGAATGTACATAAAATAGAAAATGGCATCATGTACCCATGCCAAAAGTACATGCTGTTAGATTTAGACTTGGAATAGCTTTGTCACTTAGAATGTACACTAATTGGCATACATTAAAAGGAAATTTCATTGCATACAGCTCTCAAAAGGTCTCCACCTCTAAAATACACTGCATGAACATGACAAAATACATAGATACCTACCTACATGTACATACATATACCAAATTATTAATATACCAAGATATATGACATGGAGAAACAGCACAGTCTAGTTCAGATGTATACATGTACATGGCAAGAGAAACTAATCTTGCAAGTTTGCCAGACAGATGGCATAGGGAACAAAGCTGTTACAGAATCTGAAGACCTCCTCCCAGAGGAGGAGCAACAGAAACAGACCATAAAGTGGGTATGTGGGGTCTCTAACAATGCTTTGAGCTCTAAGCACATAGCACTTATAAGCAGTATCCTGAATAACAGGAAACAAGCTTCCTATAATCTTTTTGGCCGTCCTCACCACTCTCTGAATGGACATTCTTTCTGAGGTACTGCAGCCACCAAAGCAAACAGTGATGCAGTGTTAAAATGCTCTCAATCGTGCCTCTGTAGAAAGTGGCCAGGATAGAAGGAGAAAGGTGTTCTCTCCTCATCTGACTCTGGAAATGCAGGTGCTGGTTTGCATGCTTCTCTAAGGATGATGTGTGGAGAGACCAGTTCAGATTGTTAATTATCTTCACTCCCAAAGGTTAATACTGTTAACCACCTCTACAGTTGCATCCTTGATACAGAGTGGAGTATGGCCAGCTTTCTAAAATCTACGATGACCTCCTTTGTTTTATTAACATTTAGAACTAGGTTACTTTTATTGCACCAGTCCACCAGAGCCTTCACCCTCTTTCCTATATGCATCTTCACTGTCTTCCCAGATAAGATTCACCATTGCTGTGTCATCCACAGTGACACAGATTTGGCAGAGCAGTCAGGGGTCGTCAAGATGAACAGTAGCTGATTCAAGACACAACTCTGTGGGGAACAAGAAGATGGAGTTGGAAACTTTTCTTCCAACTCGCACAAACTGGGAACTATCAATAAGGAAATCCAGTATCCAATTACATAAAGGAGTATTAAAACCTAATAGGCCCAGTTTGTTCACAAAGTTTGTTTGCTTAAAGTATATCTGGAATTGGTTTAGATATTCAGGAGTATGACCTGATTATTGATAACGAGTTGTAATCTACAAGTATTCTAGACCAAATTAGCACTCTCAATGTGGTTGTCTATATGAATTTCCTACTGGTCAGATATCATGAATTAGATACTTCACATTTATTCAAATCCATAGTTGTGTCTTTGTGTGGAGAAGAAGTGAATACTGTGTCTTGTTATTGAGGAGGGTGGAGGGAATATAATAAGGAACTTATTTAATTCTGCGACATTTGATTGCCTTTTTGGTATGATTTAGTGGACTACTATAAATGCTGTTATTTTTTTAAAACGTGTAAGCTTGACAGATTTGATTTCCAAGTTATCAATAGTTTCATATCTGCAAAACTGTATGTCTACATTTGAGGGTAGAGAACAGTGGAAGAAATCATGGAGCTTATTCTTATATGTAAAGGGTTTGACTTGTTTTTTTTAAAACGCTTGAGGGGAGAAGTGGTAAATGTAAAATATAAATATAGAAACCATGAGCTACTGACCAATTTCTTTCTTAATACAGATTCCTGCTAGATAGAGTGGCTGGCTTATCAGAGAAATTGATTGCTTTGCGCTTGGTACCTCTCTTGCTCAATCAGCTTGTGTTTGCTGAACCTGTCGCTGTGAAGAGTTTTCTTCCTCATCTTTTGGGGCCCAAGAAAGGTAAACATTGACTACTAACCCTCCAGCATGCATTCAGCCTGAGAGTGGGAATACCCTAGATGAAATGCCACAGGATGAAATGATTAACCAGGTCATATACAATAGGGGACAAAAGTTGTTACGGCCGTTTTCATCTCTTCTGCCATGTTTTCTATCCTGATTTCCTAACTCTTTCACTGAGATAATGGTTGGTCTAAATGTACTAGTGGAGTTTTTGTTCTTAGAGTTTAATGAAAGTTGTCATATTGACTCCTTCCCTCCTTCCCATTGGCTTCAGTAAGCAGGTAGCTTTCTGTTTTTTTCACAAAAGGCAACAGGTCTCTTTAAAGACTTAGTTTAAATTTTAAATAGTTAAATGTAAAATGAAATATTTGTGGTAATTGTTGTGACAACAACTTTGAATTGCCAGTTTTAACTGGCATCATGTTAACTTTCCAATTTCTTCATGCTAGATAAATTGGGTGAAAGCCAGATCAATGGCCTGCTGTCTCCGGCTATGTTCCAGGCGCATGTCAGCCCAGTGCTGCTGAAACTTTTTGAGGTGCATGAAGAACATGTTCGGATGGTACTGCTCTCTCACCTAGATGCCTATGCAGAACTGTTTACACAGAAAGAGCTGAAAAACATCATATTGCCACAGGTGAAAAACATTGTACATACTGCTCTGCTTCCTTACTTTGTCAGGTAGGGCAATTCTGAAGCCCTTCCCCCCAACCCATCTATGCATATGAGATAGATACAAATAGACAGACATTTGTGTTGCAATAGTGGCGAATATCTGTAGCTCAGGTGTAGGATGAGGGTGAAGGTTCATTTGATTACCATGTTTACCAAGTAAAACAGTTGATCATTTTGACAATAGCAGGTCAAGTGACAAAATGTACATTGCAACCTCACAACTCAAATTCTATCTCTGAAATACTTACATGCAATGCTAGTATGATATGAGTATGAAAGAATGGCGTTTGTGCAATGATACCACAATGCATGTTTTGTCATATCATTGTGGCTAGCTGTAGATGCCTGTGCTAGGTAATGTAAGGTGAACATCTCAAGGCATTTTATGTTCTGTATATGTGGCAGGGAGGGAAATTCCTTTCTAGTAAATAACAATTATTAAAAATTGTTGATTTATGCAGTGAGATTATTTACAAAGATAACGTTAACTAGTCTTTTTCATTTCTCTTCAGGAATATGATTCTGAAATTATAGCCATCCTCTCCATCTGGATTGATTTTTCTCTTTATCCACCTTTTCTAGTTTACTTAGTTACACCCACTTACTTTTATCTGTACTAGACGGTCACAAATGGGAACAAGTATTTGGCATTTCAAAACTCTTTTGTATATTCAATTCTAAATCTACACAAAGCAGGTAAATTTGGATGAGTTATAGCCAAGCCAGCTTGAAAGTATTTTTGTGGTAGTAAATGCTCCCAATAAATTACACTTTTTAATATCTGCCTCCTCCCCCCTCCCCCAAGTACTACAGGTATTAGGAAAGGGATTTTTCAGACCTACATTGTTGTTGTTATTTTAACTGAAGATGGACAGGAACCCAACTCCATTTGACAGAATATCTTTATTCTAGGTCTTACTTGGCTTGCGAGATACTAGTGATTCTCTAGTGGCCGTTACACTACAAAGCTTAGGAGTGCTAGTCTCGTTCCTTGGACCTGATGTGGTTGTGGGGGGTGACAGAATAAAGATCTTCAAGCGTTCAGCCCCAAGTTTCACTAAAATTATGGATCTTTCCTCTGAAGGTAAATAAATGCAGACAATTGTAGCTCTCCTACAAACAAAACACGCTCTGTTGATGAAACTAGATCAGACCGTTTAATTGGAGCAACATGCTTAATCACAGTCTGTGCTATGCTTTAAAAAGGAAAGCATCAGGGACAAAGTTACATGTATGGATTCACTTGGGAATAGTTACTAAACCATTAAATTGCAGTAATTTTTTCCTTGATATGGTAGGCTGTTTATATAATAAATTCTAAACAAAGCTAAAGTATAATGATGTTATGTAACTTGGAATAATTGTGTAGCTAGCAGATAGGAATCATTAATCGATACAACAAATTCTTTTTCATAAAGATGCAATACTGTTTTATCTTATTCTGGGTGTTTGGTGAACATGCTGGATCATCAAAGAATTTGTATTATCATCTTCTGATCTCAGACATGCTTCTGGATTTTACTGAACTGGTTTTTTTAATGGGAAATATGTGGGTAAACAGCTTCTGGACAGAGAAAATAATTTTTGAATTAAAGACTTCCCAGGAAATAATTGTCTGTGCAACTCAATTTACATAGCTCCTTGTTATTTTTCCTGTCAGAGTGAAATTTCAGAAGTAGCATAAGAGACTCATCATCATCAAGTCAACAAAGTGTCCAATCACATGTCCCCAAAGTTCTTTAAAAATATCAGATCAACACGTTTCATTCAACATTACACATTAGATCTGTTTAGGCAGGTTGAACTCATGCAGGAGAAAGTATTCTTGCTTTTAAATCTGTCTGCTGTACTAATAGACTCGTGGAATTAAGTCTCATTTGCGGGAAGAGCAATGTCAGGAATAGGGCTTCAGGCTCCATTTATCGGTTTATCTGTGTAGGGTAATAAGAGGGAAAGCAAAGGGCAATTCATGCTGCTGGGGTGAGGATTCCTGTTCAGATGGGTTATCTTAGAAGTCCAAATTGGGCATACACATCAGATGCTCCATCTCTTGATTTATTGCTTTGCTTACAGTTTTTGTAACTCTTTGTCCATCTTATGAAACTAAACTAACAGTATTCTGAAAAGTATTAAATATGTTTTAAATGCTTTGATATTACTGGGCTGCTGCTTTTTTCCTAGTATATCCTTATATCTGTCTTAATATCTTCACAGACTCCTCTGTTGATGTAATGAGCTGTGAAGGTAAACTAATCTATCTGCCACTACAGCATAATTCAAGTATGTTTCTTAAGTGCCACAATTCTGGACGTTTGTCCTTCAGCAACAAGAACAAAGTACCAGGGGAAGGATCTCACATTGCCCTAAGAAAAGGTAACCTTGGTCCTGCTTATTTTTACTTTTCTTTCTAAAAAGTATTATATTGCCAATCTAAGACAAACTCCAGATCTATACGTTTGGATATTGAAAAAGCTATAAGATACTCTGTTTCTTTTGAATGTAAAGTGAAATGTTATAGCAACTGAGAGAATTCTAGGCTGTGCAGCTGTTATTCAGCTTTAGAAAATATTTTCTTACCTTGTATTATAGCTAAGTACAAAAGTGTGTTTGTGTATGACTTCATTTAGTTTCATTAAATCACTGATCAAAGCTTGTGTATGTTCTCTAGGGAAGCAAGACTCTTTGAATTTATATAATATTCCTAGTGGAATAAGTACAATAAATAATGGCAAAAACGGCCACATGACTGAAAAGACGACAGAGGAATGGCCAGATTGGAATGAATGTGAAGAGGTCCAGCCAGAAAAAAGTAGAATCGCTGATACCAAACTGAAAGACTTTTGTGTTAACAGCCATCCATGTCTTGCCAATCACGATGGAGAAGAGAAATCTCCCTTTAAGCTCTCTTCAGGAAACACTTCCTATGATAGAAGGATAAATGACATCGCAGAGCTGCAGCTGCCTCCAAATACATTTGAGCCCAAAACAGAACTCAGAACTCTGCAAAATAATTCTTTGCCAGAGTCTATCAGCAACAGTGATGGTTGTGACCCAAGAGACCAGAATCAGAAGTCTTATTTGACCAAAACATCATTTCTAGAGAAATCTCCCAAGTTGAAAAGTGGTTTAGGAGAAGAGTTTGTGATCCAGGTGAAGAGGAAAGAATTGCATGACACAGAGCTGGACTGGTTTGCAGACATGGTCCCAGATATCAAATCTTCATCATCGCTTTTAGTTCTACCAGAACTAGAGACCCATTCATTTATTCAGAATAACTCGGACACGGTTTTGAGCTCTATGAGCAATGCACAAGAAATGCAGTTTTCTTCTAAATTTGCAGCATCAGAAATTGCAGAGGTAAGAATTTGAAGAACAGAAGCTCTAGTAAGTACTTTATAAAACTCCTGTGTATTAGTTGGCTACTAAGGTTGTTATATCAGGTTGATTACATACATGAGTGATATGGCATTTTGTCAGCTACATTCTTAGTAGATCTGCTCACATAACACTGATTCAACTGAACTGTTAGGACAGTTCATGATCTTATTGAATTGAAACTTGGAATAACTTGGTTGATTTCATTTTCAGATGAGACCTATTTCTGAGGGGGCTTGGTGGAGAAATAGGGAAAGTCTGGTGTGCTTTTCCCTTCCTCTCATCTTCTCCTGTGTGGCTTTTGTGCCAAGCCACTAACTCTCCACTCTCAGGCACTTTCCTTGCCTTAGCAATGTATTTTAATTCAAGTACAGCACATATATTGGCCCCACTTCCCAGTACTGTAATGTACCTTCCTTTTCCTTATATTCTTTTAATTGCTGTGCCAACCACCAGCTATTTTCTGTTTTCTTTACTGCACACAAACATTTGTGTTCTACTTCTGTATATTGTCAGTAGGCACATCATCAGAACTTGCTGTTTTGTACATTAATTCTTGGGTTCTATTTTCAGTAGTTGCACTGGCAGAGAGTACTACATGTCTTTTCTGAACAGGTGATTGCTTAAAGAAAATATGTATTAGCTACAGACTCATAATGGAGAAAAGATATAAATCTAAAATAGTTCTATAATAGTATTAGAGAAAAGGCATGATATTGTTATGTAATTATTTTGTGAACTAACTTCAACACGAAGGTGTCTGTGTCTGAGTTGGATGTGGCATCCATGATTCGTTTTGTAATATAGGAAGGCCATACAGGTTCTTAGTCGGGTAAGAAGAAATTGTTTTGATCAGTTTGTTTGTGTTAGATTCAGGAAAATCAGGATCCCCAACCCAAGATGGTTGTGATTGATTGATATTGCTATTCCTGGGAAATAAAAATGATACCCTGTGGAAAAAATGCACTTTCTCGCTGTTATTTTAGCAGTGGTATTCAATAAGTTCAATAATGTCACTGGCTGTGTTCATGATTTGATCATTATTTCAGGTGGATGGTGTTGGCTGGGAAGAAGACGATGACCTGAATTGGGAAGAAGATACTAACTGGTGATGATGAAGATCTTCTATAGGTTACAGTTCAGTAGCTTCTTTCACAGGACCCTGGACGTTCTAAGTCCTCTCTTCACTCTCCACTTTCACAAGCAATGAGAACTTGGTATTGGCAATATCAGTGCTTGCCTTTCTAAGTTAAAACTTTTAGGCCAAAACTACAGCAGGGATTTCCCTGCCTTGGTTACTAACAATTGGACATAGCGGGATGTTACAGATATGTGGCTTTATATTTCCAGAACTGTTTTATTTGTGAAGAATTCTAGGAAAAATAAATGGATAAATCACTAGCTTTTTGTGCAACTTATTTTTATGAATAAACTGGCCTCAAAACGTTTCTGCGGATCTTACAAGAAAATCTTACAATTGTTTTACAAGGGTAATTGTAGAGTAACTGAGATTAAATTAGGGCAGGAGAGAAAAACCACAGGATAGCAGCAAATCTTAAATTCTTATATTACAGTTTATTTCCCAGATAAAATGTCCTGAAGGGGATTGTTGAGTATATTTGTAATTCTTATGTTTTGGGAGTAAAGACAATATAAACAAACTAAAGAAATAGCATAAATTAACACATATGCAACTTTCTAAATTATTCTTTTCAGTCAAGTTACAATATTTTTCAACCAGAAAGCCATAACAAATTATAAACATGCAGCTTTCTAGATCCAGAATTACAACTAGTTCTGCCTGTTTTGTGTTTAAGCACTAAATGTGGAACTTTAGTATGGTACTTAAATCACCCAGAAAAGACACTTTAGCCAGATCAATGTATACTATTCTTTAAGTTGTGCAATGTCGCCTGTAATGCTTCCAGTTTCTTTGCAAGCCAAGTGGGAGATGGGCTTTTCTGTAACAACTGCTTCATGGTCTCCAGCGCCCTTTCAGCACTGTCAACTGCTGACTTGTACTGCACCTCAGTGGGTGAATAGCAAATTCTCTTGGGGGACGGCTACAATTAAAAAAACAGAAGACCAGCTCTGTAACACAAGGATTTTAAGCAGGGGGATATAATGAACACAGGCAATGCAATAAGATCAACCATTTCCCATGATGCCCTTTGATTTTCAAGCCCTATGTTCCTTATGTTTCGTCTTAGAAGGTTCAAAGTGGCTCTGTATTAAATATATGGGTATTTATGCCTGAAATTAATCCTCCTTGCCAACCAAAAAGAATAGATTGTAATGCTGAGGGAAGTTCCTTCACATGCAAAAAAGTAGCATCTTTTCAGTTACATACTTCTAAAAGCTGTTCTGATATTACTGGCTATTTATGCAGCAGTTGGAAACAAAAATTAGTAAAACCACATAATAGTAGAGATCTATAGAAGCAGTTATAGTCCAACTGTCACAAACTCAGTTTTGGAGGCAAGATTGTTGTATAAATATAGAAAGTTTTATATTTATAAAACAACATACAACAGACTTCAGACTTCTCTTCCCTACGTAAAATGACTCCTCTAAATACTAGTCCTAAAGCAGTATTATGAAAATTCTGTAGTCCTTTCTACAGGTAGTCTTCGACTTATAATAGTTTGTTTGGCGACTGTTCAAAGTTACAACAGCACTGAAAAAATGACATCATTTTTCACACAATTATTACAGAATTCTCCATGATCACGTGATCAAATTTCAGATATTTGGCAACTGATTCGTATTTATGATAGCTGCAGTGTCCAAAGATCATGGGATCATTTTTTACAACCTTCTGATAAGCAATGTCAATGGGGAAGCCAGCCGTTTAACAACTGTCTTACTAATTTAACAAGTACAGTACTGTGGCAAGGAAGGTCATAAATTGGGGCAAAACTCAACTAGCAACATAAATTTTGGGCTCAATTGTGGTCCTAAATCAAGTACTATCTCCATTACACAGAGAATGTTAGGAAGAGATGAACAGACTTCTACATCTAAAATGATCTAAAGTAACTTGCAGTTTTGGAAGATGTTCTGGAATGTAAGAATATATTTCGAGGCACTGATCATCTAAGATTAGACATCATTTGAAGAATAATGTTAGATGCCTGGAAGGTGCATTTTCTTGTTTCTTGCAAGTAACATCTTGCTAGCAATCACTTTAATAAATGTGATTCCCTCTTGTATATACATCTTAGATATGTAAATTTTAATTGGAGTTAATTCCCATGAATGATAAAACTAAGATTATGTTAATGTCACAGTATCTGTGACTACCCTCAATTAACCCTAAATTTTCCAATAAAAAAATAACACTGTGATACCCCTTGTCATTCTGAAGTTAGAATTTCTTATTGAAAAAAACTACAGAATACCTCTCCAATAAGAGCTTTTTGCCCATCAGCTCTGGCCTCCAGGAAGAAGTGCATAAAAAGAGCATTTTCTTCTTTCATTCGATCTGCTTTTGCTTTTGGTGTCTCCTCAATATGATTGCTCTGTGAGAGAATAATAAAAATAACCCAGTATTAATAATCAATGGCTGTTAATAGTTCCCATCATAGAAGTTAGTTTATTCCTAGAAGTGTGGCAAGGAGGATTAAAATTATGTAGACACTCAGGTGGAGAAGAATAAAGATCTAACTTAAAATTCTGAAGCTGAAGAAGCTTCTTTAATGAGAAGCGAAACGTCTTCAAAGAAAAACCAGAAAGTTCAGTTGCTATTGAAAAAAACAGCTATGGGACAACCGTGACCTGGATGACTGAGAATCTCCATATCTGTTATTTTTCCCAAGTTGTCCTCAGTTAGAAAAGTAGATAGATCTCAATTAGTGACTGTCTGAGGCAGCGACCATTCAAAGTTACAACAGAGATGAAAAAAATAATTCTGTAATCAATGCCTGCATTTACGACCATTACATCTCTGTCAGTCATGTTCACCATTACCACCAGTTAGTGTCCATGACTCTTTAATCCCTCTCCGCCCAGTGAGATTACTTAAACAGATGATCTGTACCTGAGCTTTCTCTGCAGCCCTTCCCCAAAAGGTACCAATGGCAAGTTAAACAAGTTTATTTCTGTGGCCTTAATTAGCAGGCAGGACTTTAATCATTTCCCACTTCCAGCTTTTGTTTGCCTCCCAAGCAGCTCAGGACTCAGAGCCATGAGTGCATTAGACAAACAGCCAGGGCACTCCTTTCAATGTGTAGCCCTCACTAGGTGCTTGCTTACTCTCTTGTAATCCTTCCCTTTCCAGCGAATGTAAATATAAACCTTAATTCTGTTCTTGATAATTATCCCAGCAGAGCATTCCAAAGAGCAGAGTAGGGAAAAAGAAAAGCCCAAGTAAAATTTGAAAGCACAATTACAGTCACAAGATTTTTCATTTAGCAACCACATCACTTAACAACTGGGGTGTTGGTGCCAAATATAGTCACTAAATAAGGATTACTTGTACAATATAAATAGCTAAAATAAATGTGGCTAGCTACACACAGGCTCTAAAGAGGAACCCTCGCTTTGAGTACTGAAATGTTTACTGAACAAGAAAACAAGTCAGAAATCTTGTGATCTCACTCAGCAGAATTCTGCAAAGTTTTGGGCCTTGTGACTTGTCTAGCCAGTTTTAGATTAGGGGTGTCAAACTGACAACTGACAGGCCAGATGCATCACACATAGGCTACGCCCACCCAGCTCTGCAAAATGAAAAAACATCACAATACGTCACATGACAATCGAGTTTGACACTCATGTTCTAGATTATATTCCAAGGTCCATAAATATTCTTATCTGTTCTGCAAGATCAATGTATCTTAAAATAATAAAGATAGTATGCACGCTATTAATGAAACATGAGTTTAAAAGTAGGATTGCATTGTTACTTTTATATTTTCTTGTATACCTTGGAGAGAAAATCAACAACTTTGCTTTTGATTTCAACAGAGTTCAAACATTTCTGAAGTATTTGTTCATGGCTTGTTCCCTTGATACAAAAACAAAACAGAAAGTAAGGAAAGTTTAGACCAGTAACTAGTTGGTTTATTAGGTGTAACAATCAAGCAGCATCAAAGAAAATCTATTAAGTACTGAATGTTTTCAGCACTACAGAAACTTAGGTTACAGTAAATATAATATTGAAAGTACTCCTGATTCTGCTCTGTTCATACTCCCTTATTTTTTCCACACTGAAACTAATTATCTTATGTAAACAATAAACATTACAACCAAAATACACTTCAAAAGAAACAGAAACACTGCAATTTCTTCACATTTTCCTTTCCTCAGCAGCTCATACTTTAAGATTTCATTTCTCCAGAAACGTGACTTGTAACTAAGCAAATATGATCTGCTATAATAAAACTCAATCATGAGTATGAAAAGCAACTCAAAGATGTTGATCTAGCTAAAGTTAAATCTTCCTAACAATTATATTGCTAATAATCAGCCTGCTGTTCCCATCCCTATATTCTGTCATGCAAAAAGGACTGCAGAAAAAAAAAATTTCTTGTTTTTTAAATAAAATTTGCCTGGCAAAGGCAAAAATCTAGCTTTCCTCTATGGTTTCCCCGCTTTCTCCAAACTTCTGGCTATGAAATATAACTCTACCTTTTCCCAAAACTGTGGCAGATGCAGACATTTTGAATTTGTACTTTGGGCAAGGCAAATGTTTCTGCTGCTTCCAATTTCTCCAAATTCCATTGCAGGTAAGTCCTCTAAAGGACAGGTTCTGCTTCACAAATGGATTTCATCCTGAGTTAGTTACTTGCAACAATCTGAAACAATTTAACTCAGACTATCTAAAACTTGAAAAACACAATTGGACTTACCTCTGCAAATTGAGTGAATGACTCTATGGCATGCTGTTGTATTAGCCAGCTATTGTTACCCAGTAAAGAACCAAACAAACAGGCCAAGTTGGACAGAAATTGAACCTAACAAGTGAATAATACAATTAGTTTGGTTTAAACTCTACAAAGTAATAACTACAGAGGTAGACCTATCTACAACTCTAAAATTAAATCAAGACAGTGATAACAAATAACATGTCACTCTCTCCAGAACAAACCAACTAATTTGCAATAAAATAATTCAGTTGTTAAAATGTATTCATGTATACCAACAAACTATATTCATCAGGGGAGTAAAGAAATGGAAATATCTTACATATTAATGACTGTTAGTTTAAAATAAATTTAGAATCAAGCCCAGATGGAGTGTCTTCACCAAATTTTTGCTATGAAAAAACTGGCCATATTTAGGGTATGTCAAATTTTTCAACTTTCAATTTCCAAACATTAGGGATGCTCAAAAGTTGTGACATGCCTTGGGGATTGTAAAGATTTTAGGTTACTTTAATTTAATTTAAATGTGTTTAGTAAATAAATACATATATATCATAACTTTTTAACATTTTGTTTGTTTCATTTCACAAGTTCAGCTGTCTTTCCCTTTTTGTTAAATGTTATTTTGTCTGAGAGTGTTAATACTGCCGGACTTGTTTCCTTTGAGTGTGATAATTGATCTGTAATGACTTCTAAAAAAAAAGAAAGACTGGGAACATTCACTCATATGAGCAACCTAATTGGGACTGGCAGAGACTTGTTGCTGTCTGAACTCTCAACACTGTGAGACATTCTCAGATATGGCCTGCTGTTAAGAGAACAAAGTAGTAATGACGCAACAGACTAGTCTGGCAAGAGATACATTTCCAAAACTGCTTGAAAAGTGGGAACCAGCAAACAATTCTTTCATGACCCCTGTTGCACATTCATGAGTGACAATCTTGAACAAGATCCAAGAGATCTGGGATCAAACCAAAAACATATCTCTTGGCATAGGAAAGCTAGATGTCAAAGAGACTTTCACTGTGAAACTTGACAAACTGTTTGACAATCTCAATTTTAAGTGTCAAATCGTACTTGTGCAATTCAGCTGCTCTGCTGGCTGCAAAAAAAACTCACATTAACTATACCTGCCTTAAGGAGACAAAGATACCATTGAAAGAACTTGCTTTCATTAAAAGTCAGAGAGGCAAGATTGATTCCTTTGGATCATACCAGATTGTTTTGCCAGATGTGCCCAAGCAGAAACAATTAGGCAAAAGGCAAAAGCAGCAAGATGATGAGAGACAAAGGCTCACTAAATATAAGGAGAAAAGTATTCCAGACATTACTGACAAATGAAGTAATTATCTCTTATGATGAAAATGAAGGACAACTGATGAGGAAAATGAACGTGATGGAAGTTATGAAGCCTTCGATCAAACATGTGCCCTTCAAAAGAAAAGACAAATACAATAGATTAGAAATAATAAATGCTACTATGCAGAGCATTAAGATATGTTGTTGGTCTACATGCCACTGCTGCCTTCATAGATGCTAGCTTGATCAAGACAAGAGACTTGTAATTGACCACAATACAGTCAAGAGAGCCCTAGAAAAATTATGAAGTCCCTTGATCAAGAATTTGATGATCTCTCTATGAAATAGAATGCATCTTCTTTGACAGCCGCATTGATGCAACTAAAGTTATGCTGAAAGCAAACAATTCAGACCAGTAATTTCCCAGTATCATCAAAGAAGAACATTATTATGTGTGCAGTGAGCTGGGTGGAAGATATTTTTATTATTTCATCCCAGAGAAAGGCTCAAAACGGGAAAACCTGGTGTACTTCATGAAGAAGTAAAGCATTGACAAAAGCTTGAAGACCGTTGGAGGAGATTCTACAATTGTTAATACTGGTTGTGAAGGTGGCACCATAGAGATCAAGCTTGACCAGAAGGTGATCTGGTTGGGGTGTGTGCATCCACACAAATGGAAACTTAATCACAAAATTGGATGGGAAGATCTTGTCTAACAAATAAACAGGTAAAATTGGCAACACGCTAAACACCATAACAGAACTTGATACTGTTCCTTCATTCACCAAAGTTTCAATTGGTGAGCCTCTCATTTCACTGAACGACAGTGTTGTAAAAGATCTCTCTACTGATCAAATGTATGGATGTAGGATCACACAGGAAATAAGAATAGGAGAACCTCCCACAGATCTGGCTCTTCTGGAAATTGGCCCCGTAAGCCATTCGTGCTGGTTGATAACTGCAAATAGGCTTTGTTGAATATGGGTTTCAAAACTCTCCAAAAGGGTAAAACTCTCCAAAAGTTAACAATGTTAGTGGAATACATTGTTGGTGTGTACTACCCTTGCTGATTCAATATCAAAGTAAAACATTCCTGGATTGAAAGCCCGCATCATGTGTTGTTCCAGTTGCAGCAAATCAGATTGCAAAAGAAGGCTGTAGTAGATGCAGTTTTGCAAAATCCATCGCTCAGCATGGTACGCTTTCAATGAAATGATAATCCAGACACTCTTGTATTCAGATGCCATTCAAGAGAGGAGAATTGGTGCACAAACTATCATTGACTTGAGGGGTGCAGATAATGATGCACTGGGAGATTTTCTGTATGTGCAAGAAAAACACCTTTAATCAACCCCAGAGCATCCACTCTGATGGAGCTGACTGACTGGACTAAAGGTGTATATGAGCCACCTTTGATGTGCAAACTGACTGCAACAGAAATAAAGAAGTTCATTGATGAACCAATGCAAGTACCATAGTGGCCCTGTCATGCCCAATCAATAGAGAGATGTGTGAAACAGCTCTCAGAGGAAGCAAGCAGAATTTAGAAACACGAGGAACGTGAGGGTTATATCAGAGGCCAAGAAGCAAGTTGGCAGCTGATATCGAAGAACGAAACAAATCAAAACTTTGATGGAACTTACTTAAATAATTTTTTAACTCAGATAATTGCTTACTTATGTTAGTTTATGATTGCATGTATTATTTTTTGCTTAGCAAGGTAAGATTCATGTAGATAATTTTTGTAACAGAAGGTGTAATTTTGAGAAGATGAAAATTAACAGTATTTGGGTTAGAAGAGCCTTTTGTGAGTATATGATCAGAAGTGAATTTACCATACCAAGCTAAACATTGTGCAATTGCAAAAATAACAGATTTGAAATCTTGGTGTAAAAATACATGTTTTAGAACCCCTCACTGCCAAAATTAATTTTCATCCCATTAAATAACATGCTCTAAATTATAATGCTTTTTGTGGCTGTCAATTTGATTCACTGTCAAATTGATCTCAGCTGCTATACTTTTCAATTTTCCAATAATTAAAGAGAGAAAAACCAAACCAACATATTCCTCACTGCCAAATCTGTACCTGATTGCTTATTTTGTTACATCTCTAAGAAACCTAAGGTCACTTGCATTACTTCAAGTTGCTATGTGATTTACTAATCATATTTTTATTCTAATCCCAAATTCCATCAAAAAGGATAGCTGGTTATTAAAAGTTTTGGTGGAGAAAAAAATTGTTGTAACATCTGAAAAATTGAAAGAGCTTGTCTACATTTTCTGCTTTGGAAAATAATTATAATTTATATTATATAAATTTAATTATAAGATTGATTGGAATTTGGGGAAGAAATGGAGAAATAGCAACCTATAGTTCTTATTCCAAAGGGATATTGTGTCAACAACTCAGAATTTATCAATTCAAACTACTGGTATGATTTTCATTATTGTGACCCAGATAGCTTCAGACATCTATAGGAATTCTTGTAAAAAAGCAGGCAATAATCCTTATATGTAATGGAACAAAATATCTATCTGAGAAAGAATTCCTGATTTTGACTCAATTTATTTTTGCTTTCCACAATGTCACCTCATCACAAATGTCTTGCATTATCACCGCCATATGCTTTTGATGTTGAGCAGATATGCATTTTGATATACTGTTCTCAGATAAGATATTTAAGGGTAGAGTTCTATATAGTTCTGGGATATAGATATTTGCAGAAATATTTCCTATTAACATCAAGAAAATGGCTTCTTGATTTCCAGTTTGAGCTTCTTCGTCAACGGACCGAAATCCATGATCGTGCGCAACAACATAAGGTACCCTGGAATTTGAACTATAAAGAATAACGTTGCTCCCAAAGAAGACTTTGAAGCGGCAAATGAGAGAGGGAAGGGAAAGGATTTGGTTTTTTTTCCCTTTCCTTTCCCATATTGACAACTAAGAGATTTAAGTAAGAAACTGACAAAAATCCACTTTGACATTAACAGTATTATATCCCATTGAAAAGAAATGTTCAAGATGTTAAAAGATTATAACTAACATTAATGATAGAGCTGAATTGGAATAGAATAAGTATCTTATTTATTATTGTTATATATATATTTTCTCTTTAAGGACTTAGTGTGTATTTTAGGAATGTACCAAGCAGAATTCGACTGGAAGTTATGTGTTATATTGAATGTTATAATTGTAAATTGAAGTTTAAATAAGAGTTGAATGGACAAAAATTAAAAGATACAAAGGTGTCATACTCCAATCAGTAACTACAGGGGAAAATTTTGTTTAATGAGAAAAGAAAACATGAAATTGAAACAGGACAGACAAAAGTATAAATATAATGATTAGAAAGATATTGAAACTTAGAAAAAGATATATGTCTGTCTGTGTGTGTGTGTGTGTGTGTGTGTGTGTGTGTGTGTATAACTGAATTTAGAAACGAATGAGATAATTAAAAGCAAGGTTGAGAAAACTAAGGGAAGGGAAAAATTATTGAGAAAATGTTAAAATAGTAATAAGATATGGAATAGAACACAAAGATGAATATGAAATTGAGTTTGTGTCTGTATGGAGAAGTGATAACCCGGGACCATGCTATTCTCAAAAAAAGATATTTTATTTGTATTATGTTTTGTGAAAACCCAAATAAATTTTTTACAAAAAACAAAAAAAGAAAATGGCTTCTTTCTCACACTCTTAAGATTTGTTTTTGCTATTATGGACTAAGGCAAGCACTCTCATTTCATTCAAACTTCTTGTTAATTAAATTCTTCCATATAATGTACTACCAGTAAACTAAATCAGTAAACTGCTCAAACTTTGACTTGCCCTGAAACAATTACCTTATCATTACCACCTAGGCAGGAGAGTTAATTTAAATGTCACCTACAATTCTGTAACTTCAATAATTATAATAGCTCATATCTTAATACATGTATATAATGCAGATATAACAAGAGGAGATCTGTATCTGTAAAAAGCAGCACACTTTCCCTCTCCACTGGAGGTATACATGGCCTCTACATTAATTATTGAAGACTGGGAGGGAATTCTGTCTCCTATCAACAACATTTCTCAGCTTTAGGACATTTTATCTAAATGTAGATCTGCATGTTTAGACTACATAGAGATCAAAGAACAATCATTATTCCTCTTTGTATTAATACAGTATTCAGGAGCTAGTGCTGAAAAGTAACATCTCAACTGCTATTCTTTATTTGTACTGTAACCTGTTCCAAAGATTACGTCAAAGAAAATATATACAGAAAAGAGAGAACAGAATAACAGTTCGCTTTATTTACCTGGAAATCTGGAGGAATAATAGGTTTTCCCACTGAAGAAAGAAAATCTAACACTGCAATCACAACATGATCAGGGGAATTCAATTGCAAAAAGGAAGTTTGTAGTGAAAGTATCTATGGACAAAATAAGTATCAAACAAGAAAAATTGCAGAAAATAAATTACACTGAATTATCTTTGAGGCTGGTTTTTATGATCAAGATTCAATTTGCTCAGACACTTATCCTTTCTTCCTCTTTATAAGATAAACTACCTACCTTTAGCTCATAAAGACACTATTGAATATAATATTCAGTAAAATAAAAAATGAGTGCTGCTGAAAAACTCATTAATGTAAGTAGCAGGACATTTTGGACCGATTGATACTTTCTCTCATAACTATAATAGTCCTATCTTGTTTTGTGAATATCACACTCTCCATGCATATATTATTGTTTGATATGTCCTGATTTTATGCTAACACAGCAAGGCAATTCAATGTCATCAATATATTGTGACACTATACCCATCCAAAATGTGAGCCTAAATTAAAATGGAACAACATTATAGGTGATCCTCTGTTAACGAGAACAATTTCGTTATTGAATTTCCATCATTAACGGCATGGTTCTAAAGTACAATGTCATGGGGCAACACCTCTTAGCAATAGAAATTCTGGCACTTCTGATTGCCATCGTTAAGCATATCCTGCACTCTCATTAAGCAAGAAAAGGTCATGGCCACATTTGTGACACATGAAAAATTAAGATTTAATAAACAAATAATAGGAATAGGATATATTATTCCTGGTGATGGTAATTGTAAAAAAATATTTTTACTCTTAAGAAAACATGGAAGGAGATAGCAGAATTCAAATACCAGAAAAAAGGTCACACAGAAGAAAGTAAAGATCTGTTTTTTCTTGTTCTAGAGAATGGGTCATAGAAAAACCATTTTTTAAAATTAAAGGACATACGATTCTGATGGCATGTTAGAAAGACCTTTTCAACAGTGAGAGTGTTTTGATAGCAGCACCAGTTACCAGAGATAGAGGGCTCATCTTTACTGATTGCGTTCTAATGTAGGGTAGCTATCATTTGTCTCAGATGTTTTAATTTGGAGTTATTCATTGAACAGGGAAATAAACTTTGGGAGGCATGAAGTAGTTTGGCTTATTTGTTGCCAGACTTTCCATAATTTGATAAAGAATGGCAGGAATGTGGCATTTCATATTCCCACAACTGATATAACATCAGATTATTTATTTATACATTATGTATATTTAACTAAAACTAGCTTTGAAAAGCAGTACATTAGTCAATTCTGCATCTAAATCAAGCCCACCACCCACCAAATCTTTTCTTACCTGAATGAGCAACTGTGGTTCTAATCTTTCAATGAACAGCTGGAGAAGTTGAAGTGTCAAGCAAAATGTCTGCTGGAAACAGGCTAGACTGGATATCTTAATTGATAAAAGGAACATTTTGTGTCACCCCAAGCTCTCATTTCACTGTTTAAACAAGATTCTGGAACTATACATGCAGTTGCTAATATTAATATCAGGAAGGGATATATAATTTCTTTGTTGCAGCAGTCAGTTTAGTTATTGATCAACTACTCGGCTTATTAAAATCCATATTTTAAAACTTACAGAACATGTACCCTTCCTGTATAGTGAATTATGAATTAAAATACCTTTTAAATAAGAGGATACAGTTTTTTAAAAATATTCTCCACTGACTTCTGAGATTTCAGGGAACATGGTAGTGATATGGAGAGAGGCTTAATATACTTATTTAAGAGTATTTCAAAGAAAATGGAGAAAAAAATCATGCCATTGAAAACGGTTATTTTGTCAAAGACAAATGGGAGCTGTACAGAACATTTTTCTTCTGGCACACAACAGACATTATTGCAATCACATCTTATATGAAATTGTTGTGGCTCCGAGACTTGAACCTGATCAGTCAGCAGATGTGGGTTCGAGCGAGGAAGACGATCTGGCACTGAGATTTGAGCCTGCATTATTAAGTGACTTGGAGGGGAGTCAGGTACAGGGAGAGGAGTTGGATTCGAGATATGAGCCTGATTTATTGGAAGATTCAGAGTCCACTGAATCTATTTCCCTAATTACACCTCAGGTGTTAACTGTTAATCAGAAAAGTATATCAGAGGATTCAAGCTGTGATGAAACTGCCGGATGCTGGTTGGATGCCAGAACTAGGAGAAGATTTAGACATCAATCTCAATTAGAAAAGAGACGTCCAGCAAAGGATTAATTAATGAGACTGACACGCCCTTTCTTAGAGGATATAAGGGAGTGCACGACTTTGAAATATTTGCTGGAAACAAAGTGAATCTTGCCTTGGAAAGACTTGCGTCTGATTTACTGCGCTGTGAGTTACAAACTTTACAGAATTGCCGGACAGATTCTAGGAGGATTGCCAAAGGACTGTGATAACAGAGCAATTGAATCTTCTGCCTCTGGCTTTGTTTACGTAAAGTTTTTGAACTATATAACTTGAAGTTTCATCTGTGGATACAGGTGGGACAGAACATGAAGTGATGTTCAATTTGTCCTGAGAAGCTATTACAATGAGGTAGAAATACAGGTAATGTAACAAAAAGCAGAAATAAGATGGAATATAATTTCCATTTCCCTACCAAAAATATTTTATATTCCCCTCATTACAACTAAAAAAGTCAAGCAAATGCAGCTGAAATTAACATTCTTCACCTGCGTAGCTGACAGATGGATTGCAATCTGGCCAAGAGCTCCCATCAGTGCTACTTGCTCTTCCTCCTCCAGGGTCTCTCTAGCACTCTGGCACATAGACAGCAAGGCTGAGAGAGCTATGTTCTAGGAACCGAGGGAAAAATTGTAAGAAGATAGAAATAATGTAAGAATCATTTTGCAACAGAACAAGTCCCCTAGTATGGAGCTCTAATGAAATTATCTCCCAAGATTAAATGCCTGGTGCAAGGCTTTTCAGTCTCAGCAACTTTTAAGATGTCTGGACTTCGAACTGCCTGGGGAATTCTGGAGTTGAAAGCCACAGTTCCTAAAATTGCTAAGATTGAGAAGCATTGGCTTAGTACAAGAACTTACGAGAGGTTCAGAGGCTATAAAACCAAAATTAAAGTAAATCAATTATGTTGGGCTTTTGTTGGAATATTCTGTTCTCTAAAAGCAGCAGAAGCTATTTCTGTATGCTCTGGTTTTCTCTGCAACTGTGAGGAGGAAAACAGTTCACTGCACTCTCTTTTCAAGTAATAGCTTTGTAATTCAGAACTCTCCCCCCTTCATGAAGATTCACTGCAATAGATGGTGCTGGATACAGTTGGGCCACTCCTCTTTGTAAAGCCAGGAAACATTAAACCCCGTATTATGAAAAATCACAGGATATCGGTCTATCTGTCTATATGTACAGGCTTCTCAGAAAAGATAGGAACTAAGGAAGACAAAATAATTCCCATCAGTTTTTAATTTATAAAAAGAATCCTTTGATTCACACTTTTTCTTACCACTTGTGGAAGTTCATTCAATGATTTTTCACTATTCAGCCACTCCTGACATTGCACAAGCCCTACCACAAAAAGTTCATGAGCAACCATCTGTCTGTGTAATGGTAACAGAGCCTGGAAAGAAAGGTGTTGCCACAGTAGTAGGTTCTCAGAATCTTTTGGAGGAAACTTTTGGGTGAATTTTAACTACAAAGAAATGAAAACAAAAGCATGGGATAAGTGCTGCATGAAAGTGGGGGGGAAATCAACAATTTATTCTTCTACCCAGGACATAACTTGCTCTTTCTTCTACCCATAGCAATAAGTCTAAAATGTAGTTATACTTTTAACACTAAAAGAAAAGGCCATAACACCTCAGTCAGTTAGATGCTCTGAGGAATGCAACTTTCACAACCTTTCCACAATGATTTCTGGAATCACATTCAACTATTCCTCTTCTCATACACATACAAGCAAGACCCCTTCACAAGCCACCAATGTCACCTTCAGGCTATCACCATTTATAATGTTTACCAAATACAGAAACCCAAGTGGGCTTCTGCCTAGTTTTTAGAAGAGTGGATTTTTTTGTTTTGTTTGTGGGAAGGGCTATGATTTTTAACTTATGCAAAACCTATTTGGGGTCTTATACAATAATTTCCATGTGTTGGTTGTCTCCAAATGATGGGAATTGTGACACTAATTTCAGTAATAGTTATGACAGGAGTCATGGGAATGCACAGAAGCCTACAGGCTGCTGTCTACCCTGCTCTAAATATTCTAAATGACATCATGAGCAGCCACAAAGGGAACATGATAGAAACACAGAGATCACAATGAAGAACATTGATGAAATATTTAAGATATTAAATATTTCATCAATGTTATATATATCTTATATATCTTAAATATTTCAAATCAGGTGGAAAAGTAATTGATAGTCAAATTAAAGGAAAAGAAAAGCTTCCTTTTCCATTCCATGTTAAAATCTTCCTTTTTCATTCCATGTTATAATTAATCACCAGAAATAAACTGTCCTGCAATAATGAGTATATTTTACTGTTCACTGCAAACAAACAAAAAACTGATTCATATTAGCTAGTGAGTTGATATTCACATTGAAGAAAGAAAGCTCAATATTTATAAGCTGACCCACATCAGGTGAGACTTGCCTGGTGATCTGGGGCCATCAGAAAGAGCAAACGTCGTAATAGAACCCCTAGGAAAGAGACTTGGTAACATTCAGCAGGACAAGCTTTTACCTGAAGTTGAACACAAAACAGACGGTTTTTAAATGAAACAATATTTAATCAACTTCATCTGAATGCCCAGAATCTGCACCTATGTACACATTTGCCTAATTTTAGGCAGCAATTAGTCCACTGTCATAATTTTCTCAACATTTATAGATTCGTCATCAGAAATGCAAAATGTCTGCTATACGGACTATCTAGCCTAACTGACCAATCACCCTTTCATATCAACCTTTTCAAATGCATTTATTTTGCTTTCATAAGAAGAAACAAGAATTTCTTCTTATTCAAAAATTTAATATCAGAGCACCCAAAAGACAAGAAATGGTTTAGTAAAGGTCCTGACAACTTAAGTAAAAATACCAAACACATTTTTAAAAACTGCTTACCAAAATTAATCACAATTGAACACTCCAAAAGCATTTCATCCAAGTAGCAAAATTTCAGGGAAAGAGCCCCAAGAGAAATACTGGCTTGGCCAGGAATACAGCTTTAAGTAATCTGAAGGCACTCAGCTTAGATATGTGCATCACCAATGCAGTAATCAATTTGACCATTTTTTTCTTATTCCTATTTTTCTAAATTACAAAACCAGCATTTACCACTTTGTTTATAAGCAAGTCAGGGGAAAATTAGCATTTTTCTGTATTATAAAATAACACTTTCCAAGGTATCAAAAAATCTGGAATTAGACCATTTAAACTTCATATTGTTCTTTGCCTGACTTTACTATTTCTGTTTAGTTCAAATTAGTCTTTTTTATAAGAAACCCAAATGCTGCTTACCACATGTGCTATTATAAAGGTATGGTGTGCACACAAGTCTTCCGTTCCATACCTAAAAGATGAGAAAGACAGTAAGATTAGTATATAAATCCATGACCAGCCAATCTTTATTACTTTGGAATGATCTTTCAATGGGAACATTTGAACTCAAATTGTCATTTAGTTTTAAGCCCCTCATCCTTCAGCACACCTTTGGTCTTACCGGGCAAGGAAGCACCAGACATCCATAGCTAGGAGAGCCATAATCATATTTGGACCTAATACAGTTTCCAGCAGCAAAGATTCCTAAACATTAAACAGATAACAAACAGACAAAGAGAAACCAAAAGTTGTTTTTTTAATTGTCATCCCATAGGCAGTAAAGCGAAAAGGTAGACTCCCAGTTGAATAGAACTATAGAAAAATACTTTAGGATTTGACTCGCAGCTTTGAGCATATTTTGAAATTATACATAATTGTTGCATTAAGAAATCATGATCCTATTTGAGAGAAAGTGTGCACTTCTGCCCATGTATATCATATTATCACCAACAAATAACACAAGGCTACAATATGAAATGTATAGCTTTAGACAATATGAAATGTATAGCTTTATAAATGTACAGCTTTCTGAGTAAGATGTTAGTAAGATGAATAATGAGTAATTTACCTGGATCAGAGGCAATGGGGAAATGGATGGAGGAAAGAACAACTATGTACTGAAAAGCAGAAGCTAATAAGAGCTCAATTTTAATAATGATAATATGTGTGCATTTCTTTTATTTTTAAATCACAATTAATGTAATCCACATTAGTGAAGCATGATCTACCCAAATCGTCTACAATAAATGCCTGGTTTTAAAGTTGAAATTCCCCTCCCAGTTAAGAGTTGCAATATTCCTTACCAATAAATGGAAATGTGAAACTGAGAGGGATGTTATAAAGGTACACAAGTGGATGCAAACGTAGTGGTAAAATGTGAGAGGGCCCTCAGCTTGTCCTGTCTCTGTTGCTCTTTGTAAGAAGACAGGAAGGGAGAGCTCACTGGGACACTGCTGAAGACTGAGCAGTAAGGCTGCAAACAAGGGCAACCTGTGAGGAAACAGAACAGAAGAGTTCATACTCTACAAAGATCCTTGGTACTAGTCCTCACACATCACTAAAACAAATAGACTGAAGCGTAGTATTAATCACTAGATTTCTGAAAAATACAAACAAGGAGGACACCAATTATATAAGTCAAATATAAGTTCATATATCATCATTAATATTGTAAACATATTAATTTAAAACTCAATGTTGAATTTCACTTGCTTCATTAAAACCAAATACTACATTTCCTTCACTAAAACAATGCAACCTGTTTTCATAAAGCAAGTTCAGGATGTGTCAAAGTCTTGGCTTATCAGCAGAGAATAATCAGACTCAAATACACTCACACATGTCAAACACAGATTCATGACAGTAGGAAGCACCTGGGAATCTCTTCTGGGAGCTGACTTCCACTGTTCCACAGAGCCTGCACATCCTGGGGCTGGGATGGTAACAACGCCATTAAAGAAAGAAGAAGCTGACATTGTGGAAAATGCAGCTCAGGAGAGAGAGCTGAAATTTGGAAAAACAGACAGCAAATGCATTTTGGTTAAATAAATAACAAAATACATACAGTAATTGTTATTGACTTCTCAAGTTTGACAAGCCTAACTAATCCACAAAAACAATCCTAGAAATACTTGATAGTTCATGGAACTGAATTTTGTAATGACAACCTAAACTATCTTACTAGGAAACCTATCTTTTTAAAATATTTGCTGTTGGTTTTCCAAAAGTTTAAATTGTATTTTTCTTTCTTTCTTTGGTAGTTAGTCTCAGTTCTAATTAGCAATTTGAAGAGTTAGAACCAATCATGATTACTCATGCTTGTGCTATGATATACCTAAAAAAGTAAAGAAAGCAGATATAACTAACATATTTCTTGCTTTATTTTTGTCTGAAAAGCGCATTAGCTATACGAAAATAAAAGAGCTTGAATTAAGCAGGTTATGTCAACATTAGATTTAAAAGTGCATGCAATACTGTTGCAGTGAGTCTATATTTTACAAGAAATGAGTGAGGATAAGAGCCTTTGAATATACAGTACTAGTTCTTTGTGAAAAGTTAATATACTGGAGCATATTCAGGACTTTTAAACTTACCTAAAGTTTTACTTAACACGACTTCTACAAAAGGCCTAAAGGCAAGTAACGGGAGGAGGAGAGAATCCAGTGACATTAGGAATCCCTTGGCTATTTCATCCTGATGAGCCTCAGAAATTACCAGAGCATGAAGACTTGGTGGAAACTTACTGTTGAAAAGGAATGCAGAATGTCTCATTGCTGTATGCATTATGCAAGTCCCATTTCTTATACAGTACTTAACATGCCCTTAACTGTTGAGGTATAATATTAAATATTAAAAATGAACTTTTAGGATTCAAAATAGTACAAAGCAGAGCGGTTTATAGATTTTCAAATACCTTATTCCCAACTGATTAGAAGTTCAATGGTTGCATTTAGCACATCATAAACTCCCTAGAACAATTTCTCTAATGCATCAAACACACCAAAATCAACAAGGAAGAAATTATGGACTCCTTCAACGTCACTGCTCTCTTCATGTCGATTGCCATCAACCTGGCTAAACAAACCATACACCACTACTCACTAAACACCATACTCACAAAGATGATGCCACTAAAGAACACTTCATGTCCACAGAAACCATCATGAAACTCCTGGATCTATGCTTCAACACATACTTCAAGTTCAATGGGAAAATCTATAACTAAATAGACGGTACCCTGATGGATCACTCATACCAAGCCTAATAGCAGAAACAATCATTTAATGACTCGAATCCATAGCTCTACCCCCCATCCAACCGAAATACTGGACATTTTTGAGGTAATTCCCTGTTAGGAGAATGAGTGCATACAGGGAGACGTAGTGAGAGAAGTATTTGAATAATACACACACAGCACACAGATACAATGTGCAGTAAATGTAGGTTTTTACTTCCAGAAACTTTTAAGCAAAGTTCAAACACAGTCCAAAGTCACTCACAGGTAAATCAGTCAGTTTTCAATCCAGGGATAATCCAGTAACAAAGTCCAGTATCAAAAACAGTTCAGTAACAGACTTACATCAAATCCAAGAATATCAGTCAATTAGGAGAAATGGAGGAACGGCAAAACTCTCCAACAGAAGGAAACAGAGACTCACTTCACTTCTGAGACTAAGACTAAGACAACCCGGGTTTCTGGCTCCATCTTATGGTCATTTGGGAAACCACACCCAATTACAGATTTAGTATTTTCTTAAAGATACAGTATTAAAATGTCTATCCTGGTTTATATATTTCCAACCCAAATAGCTGTTAGGTAGCTTAAATTCCTAACAGACATGCTACGTTGATGACACCTCCGTCATCATCAGATGCTTCAAAATTGAAGAAACACACCACCTATTTAATAATATACCCCCTTGGCTCAAATTCACCCGCAAAAAGGAAACAGACAACAGACTCCCATTCCTTGATGATGACATAAGGAGACTAGACGACAGAGAACTAGAAACCCAGGTCTAAGAGCAAACACATACACACAGACCAGATCCTTATCTTTGCAAGCAACAATCCCACCGCACACTAAAGAAGCTGTTTCCAGACCCGGTTCATAAGGGCCAGGACACACTGCAGCACCATACTGCAAAAAGCAGAAGAGGAACAGCTGCTCGACGTCTTTCTCCCTAACGGCTATCCAAAAACTTCATATTCTGACACAGCACCCAATCCACAACACACCACACAGCCAACCACTATGCAAAAACTAACCCTACCATACACAAAAGGGGTGTCAGAAATGACAGCCAGACTTCTCCAACCCCTAGGAATAATAATAGCCCCCAAACCCACAGCCAGACTCCACCAGGAATTATCCAGAAACAAAGACAAAATTCAAATGAAAGAAACAATGTAATCTACAAAGTCAACAGTAACCAATGCAACTGATCTGATTGTAATCTCTTATCACAAGTCCCATCACAAGACTCACTGATGATTCACAGCTGACCCATCACAAGATCCTCACTTGACACACCCATACCTAAAGCCCTTATAAACAGAAGAATACTGACATCCCCTAAAGTCTGCTGAAGATGTTACTTATCCTGGTAGTGAAATGTCCAGAAACCAACAGCTTGGAGGAAGAATCTCATCCTAAACCGGAGCTAGATATTTGCCACCATTGCAAATATTGACTTCTGCTAATAGCAGAAGGGAATTCATTGTCTCGAACAACATTAGTACCAAAGGTCAAGCATCAAATTTTTAAAAAGTTGTATTCAAGTAATGCTGAATACAATCCATCAATCAGAATAGAGCTGGAAGGGGCCTTGGAGGTCTTCTAGTCTAACCCTCTGCTCAAGCAGAAGACTCTATACCGTTTCAGAAACATGGCTTTACAGTCTTTTCTTTAAAATATCCAGTGATGAAGCACCTACAACTTTTGAAGGCAAGTGGTTCCAGTGGTTAATTGTTCTTATTGTTAGGAAGTTTCTCCTTAATTCCAGGTTACTTCGCTCCTTGATTAGTTTCCATCCATTGTTTCTTGTCCTGACCTCTGGTGCTTTGGAGAATAATTTGACCCCCTTTTCTTTGTGACATACCCCTATCATATCACCCCTAGTATTTCTCTTTTCCAGACTAGACATACCCAGTTCCTGTAACCGTTCTTCATAAGTTTTAATCTCCAGGCCTCTAGTTGCTCTTCTGGATTTTTTTCCAAGTCTCAACATCTTTTTTATAATGTGGTGACCAAAACTGGATATAGTATTCCAGGTGTGGTCTTACTAAGGATTTATTTTGGTTGCATGTTGGGATTTCCTCTTATAAGCTTTCATTTAAATACAGAGACATCATGACTTGCTATGGGGTAAAATCCAATCAGAGTATTTGCCTTCAGAGGGCAATAAATAGATCTTAAATTGATTTAAACTTGGCTAAGCAAGAACTGGTGGTAGACAAAAATATGATTAAAAAGCATTTGTTTATGTGAAATAGTAATATGCAGGAGGACATTATTATACACTACATAAATATTGGGTGGATGGATGGCATATTAAATAAATAAATAAAGAAAGAAACAAATTAATAAATAAATATTTGTGCTACTCTATCTTCAGTCTACTTTAATTTCTGTTTCAGTTCTGAATAATACAAAATTTTGGACCTTTCCAACCCATGATAGCTAACATTCTCTCTTCTAATAACAAATGTGTTTGCTGTTATGTTTTTCAACTATTTACAAAGTCTGCATTAGTATTACTATTAATCTTCTCATCACTCCTTATCGCCCATCCCCTCCCACTTGTGACTGTATGACTGTAACTTGGTCGCTTGTATCCTTACGATTTATATTGACTGTTTCCTAGTATGATTTGATTGCTGATTGTATCCTATGTATTGTATCCTATAAGTGTTATACCTGATGATTCTTGACTCTTGACAAATGTATCTTTTCTTTTATGTATACTGAAAGCATTTGCACCAAGACAAATTCCTTGTGTGTCCAATCGCACCTGGCCAGTTTAAGATTTTTCAATTCAATTCAATTCAATTCTACTCTACTCTATTCTACTTGTTATCTAATAGGATAAAATGCTTCCCAAAGACTCCAAATTCAAAGATTTTTTTCCTGGTTGTTAATACCCCCATTCATTTAACAATTAAAATCTGAGGAACAGCAAAGAAGTAGTGGAATGTTTTTTGTTTGGGGTTGATGTTGTTGCTATCTGAATTAGAGATCCCTTGAAACAGTATCTTGCTTACAGGAAAATAATTTAATATTTTTATGTTCCATACTGGCTATGATGGCTAGCTACATGGCTAGCTACATGTAACTACATGCTAGTTATCTTTTTGTTTATTATTATTATATAGCAAGACCATCACAGACTCATTAAGCACACTCCGCACTGGGTCTTAGTTTATGGGCCCCATTTCTTGAATGCCAAAAATTTCAGCTTTGTAATTCCAAATTTGAAAACCATACCTGGAAAATGGCTTTCAAATTAGTTTCAAATTCAAGTTCAGAAAACATGGGTAGAGGAGCATTCTACAGTAAAATCAAATAGTTATTAAGCTATGTTTCATTTACCTGTATATTTGAAGATATGTCTGGTGAAGCTGAAAGCAAGAATCTACTAGGAATGAAGTGAACTCCTGTAAAGTAACAAGTGTTAAACAGTGTTAAATATAAATGCCAAAAACTAAAATACCAATCACAGGGGATGCTGAGCAACAGTAAACTGGAATCAGAGGCCATGAGTCCGGATAGGGTTGTGCTCTCTCTAGAATCTATGGACTAGAAATGCTCTTTAAACCTTAGCTGTGCTGGCACCTGTGATGAGAAACCTATCTGTGCAATTATAACTAGTATGTTACTTCAAATTTAGCAAATTTTATAGACAACCCAATCACACTCCATCTCAACTGTTGCAATGTATGCTACCAAGAGCCAGCCTGGAAAAGTACTGCAAAGTTCAGCTGGCTCAGAACATGGTACAGCTAGATATAAACTAGCAGAAGATAGAAAAGTCAAAGGGGCCTATATTGAAATATCTGCCCAGGTGATTCACTGCTTTCCAAGTATGGTTTAGAATATTAGTGTTAACTTTTAAAAACCCAACTGGATACTGAACTATCCATTCTTTCTCTCAGAGTCCTTTTCTCTGGGGCAGAGGACAGGGCCTTGCTCCTGGCATCGCTGCTAGGTTGTGGGCTACATTACCATAGAAGTTATTTTGCCCTCCCATTCTCTTTTGCCAGGGCTTTATTTAATTAACTGATGGATTAATAAGAATTTTTATTTTTTGTACTTTTAATTTAATGTACTACTTTTAATTTTAATAATTGGTTGCTTTAGTAGCAGAAGACAGGATATGTCACATGAATAATTATAAAAAATACATTTATTTAAAACTATGAACTTTAAATTTTGTTATCCTGCACAATCTTGAGGGTTACATACAGTTCGGGCAAGGCAACAAAGAGACTCACACATTAAAGATTCAGAAATCAAATGAAGTTTTCTCTTCTGTAATTGAGCAGCCTGTTGGTGGGTGCATCACTGTCATTGTAGTTTGACATCTCTAATAAATGACAGAATTGCATTCACTGTTGGGGCCAAATTATATGCAAGATCTCCTGGAAGCATTTTAAAGTTTAGAAAAGGGGTTAATAATACACTTGCCACTTTAATTTAATGTTACTTAATTTGTAATATAGTTTAGAATATTTCCATCAAGAAGTGTTTTTGTTGATTTAGAAGCACTACACAGAATACTACCATTAGCATCCAAATGGAAGATTGAGAGAAAAAGAATAGAACAAAGTTTAGACATGTTCATTTGTAGCTTTGGATAAAAAGTGCATGGCACCACCATTAGTAAGAATGCTAAATTAATATTAATAAAATTGAAGCCAATTACAACTCTTACCTTAATGTAGTGCATTAGAGAATTGGCAAAGAATCTACACAGTTTTATCGTTCTCTGGAATATCTTGTAATCAATAATCTCCTATTCAAAAAAACAAAAATAGAATACCTGAAATGTACAGCACTAACAACGTCCTAGAAAAATTATCTAAATTCAGGTTATCTCATTCCCATTCCCCTGGACAAGTCAATTCAGGATAGAAACTGCAGCAACATAGGTCTTCTAATCACTCATGTGCAGTTAGTGATAATTTAACATGATCAGAAGAAGTGAGGGAAACAATTAATTATATTATAAAAATTGTGGTACAGCTTCTAATGTGCCACTTTTAGTTATGTAAATTTAATAATCTGATACAAGTGCTTAAGAATTTTGAAAACAGGCTTATTTTTAACAACATCTTAGCTTCCATTCTATATCAGGCATTTTATGGCTAGTCTGAAAAAAATTATAATTTGTATGCTTGATTTAAGAAAACCACATCATTTTTTTCTATGAAGTCTCTGCTACACCACTGCTTTAAAGCACCAAATTAAGGCTCGGAGCCACACTAGTTAGGACTTGATACTTTTCCTCCCAAGATATCTGGGAGCATCAGTTTAAGGAAGTTGTGTTATAATCTATTCACCTGCGTTCCAGAGAGTTTCATGTGTTCAGCCAGCTGCAAGCAAGATTGGAAAGAAAACAAGATGTCCTCACAAAGTCCACTAAAGATATCTGAATGTTTCAAACTGTCCTTTATTAAGGATTTGTGCTTGAGAATCTGCCTGGCAAAGACAAATATTCAACAGTTCTTAAATGATCATCAGATTTGGCATCATTCTTTCTAACAATGAACAAGTGTGGGTATGGCAACTAGTATCTATGGGGAAGTTCAGCATCTGTCACTATTGATGCAGACAACATAAGAGGAGTTGAAAAAAGATCTTAGATTTCTTTTTTCTTCTTCCTGTACTTCTGGCTTACATTTGTGACAAAATGACTCGGCTTCACAGATTCATGTTGAGTGATCTACCAGATGTTGAAGCAAGAATGGTCCTGAGTAGATGAATACAAGTAGCATCTGGTAAACACTGATCAAACTGTGGCATCCAGAAATGGGACTCACATTCTACAAATTGGGAGGGCTTATATAGATGTGATTAGATAGATGTGATTTCCACCCAAAGTTCATTATAGCTGCTCTCAAGATATGTCTGATGTCATGGAGTTACAACCTGCTTGGGGCAAGCTTGACAAAATGGACATACTATGTAGTGTTCTTTTGGGATCATAAGTCCGAACCAATGCTGACTAAAGTCAAGAACTTTTGGCATAGTTTTGCTGTTTTCAAAAAGCATCCCTATGGGCTCTGAAGATTAATCAAACAAGATAATCAGATATTCAGAGAATGCTGAATAATTACCCTAAAAGTACAAGCCATGATCTTACCAGCAGTCAGAAGTGGATGATGTGTCTGTACATAATATTTACTACAAAATGGGCACTGCTCCTGCCCAAATATGGTGTAGGGTCCTCTGCTCAGACAAAGGGTTGGACTAACACCCAAGAAGATAGGCTCAAGATCCAGATAGATCTTGACAGACTAGAACACTGGGCCATATCTAATAAAATGAAATTCAGTATAGAGAAAAGTAAAGTCCTACACTTAGGCAAGAAAAACCAAAAGTACACATATAGACTGGGTGAAACCAGGCTCAATAGCAGTAATTGTGAGAGGGATCTTGGAGTCCTAGTGGACAACCAGCTAAATGAGCCAGCAGTGTTCAGCAGCCACCCAAAAAGCTAATGCAATCCTAAATTGCATTAACAGAGGGATACAATCAAGATCAAGTGAGGTACTAATAGTACTCTATAAGGCCTAACTAAGATCACACCTAGAGTACAGCATCCACTTTTGGTCACCACACTATAAAAAAGATGTTGAGGCTCTAGAAAAAGTACAGAGAAGAGCAACCAGGATGATTAGGGGACTGGAGACTAAAATATATGAAGAACAGTTACAGGAACTGGATATGGCTAGTCTAGTGAAGAGAAGGACCAGGGGAGACATGATAGCAGTCTTCCAATATTTGAGGGGCTGCCACAGAGAGGAAGGGGTCAAGTTATTTTCTAAAGCGCCTGTAGGCCAGACAAGGAATAATGGATGGAAACTGAACAAGGAGAGATTTAACCTGGAAATAAGGAGAAACTTTCTGACCATGAGAACAATCAACCAATGGAACAGCTTAGCCCTCGGAAGTTGTGGGAGCACCATCACTTGAGACTTTCAAGAAGAGATCGGACTGCTTGGGCGGGGGGGTGGACTAGATGACTTCCAAGGTCCCTTCCAACTCTGATTATCTGTATATCTGCATAGAAAGTTTTCTTGCAACTGTATTATTCTATCAGGGGTGTCAAACACAAGGCCTATGGGCAAGATTCAGCCTGCGATGTGGTCAGATCTGGCCCGCAGGGCTGTCCTGGAAAATATAAGGGGCCAGCCCGTGTGGCTTTGTCCTAGCCCACCCAATGGCCTGGTCTTCCCAATGGGAAGAAGAAACATGCCAGCAGTTTGGGGAGTGGTGGAAAACTGGCCATGCCCAGTTAGCCATGCCCAGTGAGTGGTGTCTAGCTGACCACACCCACCTAATTGGTCACATCCACCTAAAGGCCCCCCCGAAGGTCAACCACAGCCCTGATGCGGCACTCAATGAAACTGAGTTTGATACCTCTGTTCTATATCAATCATAAGAACACTGAAGAACCTTATATTTAGTCAGCAGGTCCTGGAAGTCAAATTTAGATTGCTAACTATGGAAGAGATTTAGAACAAACAAAGGAATGTATCTGTGGAATTAATTACCACAGGATGTAGAAGTACCCATGAACTTAGATGGTTTTAAAGGGTATTAAATAAATTCATGGAGGTCTATCAAAGTGTTGAAGAGGTAGTAGCTCTTCTGCTTGGGAAAATCAAGGTACTGTACATCAGTTGCAGTAAAACAATGAAGACAGAAGATAGGTCTGCATCTTTTGCTATACTCCCAATGTTCCTGCGGTGCTACTGCAAGATACAGAATGTAGGGTGGAAACCCTATCCAAACCCCTTCCAAATTTTCGATTGCATAATTAAGAAAAGTGATAGCTTAAAATTACCTGATTATAAACTTCCATGTGTTTGCATGCAGTGCATGATCTATGCTGGAAATAGCAGAACAGATCTCCAGCATAGTGTGAATCACTATAGAGGAAATAAATATAAAAAATTAATGCAAGAAAAAAACAGTACTGAATACAATAGATGGCTATGTAGAATATATAGTCAATGAAGGCTTTCTATTACTTTTATGTCTTCTTTAACAATGTTCATCAAAGAGAAGTACATTTGGACATTTAGTGCCATGTATCAATAAAGTGAGATCTGTTTAAAAATACACACCTGATGCCATAATTCTTATGCTGTCTTCAGTAGCACAGGAATTTATAGACAAAATATCCAGCAGCAGCATAAGCTGTTTTTGTAAACTATAGGTCCCCTTAAACAAAGACTGTAGTAAATCAGAAACCATGTGGAGACACTCTGCATATAAAGATTCACTGCTCTGTAGCGAAACAGAAATTCAAAGATAAAATTATTAGATTACTAGATTAGCAGTTGAGATGGTCCAAGAACTTGGAAGCATTTATTCAATAATTAATAATCCAGATAATTTTATCCTTCATATTATCTGTAGCTGTTAAACATGAGTGTTTGGAAGAATTTTTTAAAAAGATATAAATGTGCACAATATTGAATTAAATTACACACCAAATTTCTCAATGCTGTACTGATTTCAAGCACACAAGCACATATTGGGGATTATATGTTATTTTATAGTAAAATGAAACACTTCCTTAGCAATATAAAAACACTTTGAATTGATACATTTAAGATTAGAATATTTTCAGCAAGGTCAGAAAAACTTTCTTTGAATTAAAAATGGTTTACATTAAATTTAAAATGGTTTGCACCTTCTGACAGATACAAAACTGGTGAAGCAAATTAACACTAAAGTAATCTTTAATTTTTAAGAACTGAGGTTACAAAGTTAATGGGAACAGATTATATGAAAGAATCATTTTTATTAGTGTAATCATACATGGTTAAAAAAAAATAGAATAATCCCATCTAAAGCACAAAGTGAAAACTAAAATATATGCTAAAATTGGTTTTAAAAGGTAGTAATTGAATTGTTAAAATAATTGATTTCAGTTGTGCTTTGATGAATGCTTTTGCTTCTGTTGACAAAAGTGAAATTAAGATTACTGCAGATTAGTATCTTCATTCTTGTCATTACATTTTAAGTGTAATTTATCATGAAACTTCAATGAAATATAAATTAAGATATAATACAAGGACATTAGTGTATAGAGCTCATTTTCAAAACATAGCCTCACTAACCTTGCAGTGTAGAAATGTATTCTTGATTACATGAAGAACAGAAGAGGGAAGGCTATAGACATGTTCCAAGGGTACCATCTCCTGTCTACTACAAATGTGTTGCACACAATCTGTTAATACTTCTAACATATGTATCAGGGCCTGTTAAGAAAAAAATATTATTAATAAAATAATAAATGTTGAAAAGAAAACTGCAGCAGAAATCTGATGTCTTAAAAATTATTTTTTTACTGTTAAATTTTGACTTCAAAGAAGAGAAAAACAAACTAAATACTTTGGACATCAATGTTTTAATGCTTTAAAATATATATCTGTGTATTTAGCCATTCTACAAAGATCATCTAGCATATGCCATATACTAAACAAAGATCAAATGTCGTTTGTTTCTTTGAAAATAGAACGCTTAACCTTGAGAATACATATGAAAAAATAATTTTTATTAGCTCGGTGGTGGGTTCAATCTGCATTAATAAGTCTGTCTTAATAATTCAGCTGCATTGGGCAGAAAAACATTCATCTGAAAAATCCAGCAACCCAGAAAAAAAGTAGCAGTTGCAATTAATTTTCTTTTTCTGAAATCACAGCCACACATAAATTATATGCAACAGGACAAAAACAGCAACTGCTCACACATTTTCAATGGATTTACTTTTTGTAGTTGGTATAAATTAGCCCCCAAATCTTAGAATAATAGAAAAACAAGATACGGACAATTCTTCGAGCTAGATTTACCTGAAGATGGTTTCTCAATGTCATGTTTAACTGTAAATTCTTATTTGTTAATCTTGTGGCTTCAGCGGATATTTCATATAATAAAAGGTCAAACAATTCTATGGTCTGCTTGAACAAAAACAATCACAACTGAAACAATATTAACTGAAAGCAATAAATTAAATGCAAACAAAACACTGTGATTTGTTATAAAATGGAATGACATTTACTACCCTTGATAGCTTTTAATAAATACAAGAGAAATTCAAGGTCTGCAATGGTTATCAGCCAGGACACTCACAAAAAAATCCACCCTCCTTCATATTAGCAGGCACTGAATTAAGATATCCTAGAAAGAAACAAAGATCTAAAGAGCATGAACATCAGGGGACAAGAGTCTTATCCTTTCTTTTCTTGCAGTGCAATAGTACAGCACTAGAATAGAAGCTCCAAATTTCACACCCAACTGGGCAGAGAATGAGGCCATAGGGGGTACAGCTGGCAAAAACAAAACTAAACTCCAGCTGCATTTGAATCATTGTAGCCTGTTTAGATTCCAGTCAATGCTTAGCTAAAGTAAATTTGGTTGATCCACAATAACTTTTGATATTGTGCTTAGTTATATAGATATTTACATAGCCTTCCTTCCTAAAGAAGCATACACGATCCATCTGTGACCATAATGGAGCCTGCCCATTTCTGCCACAAGTCGTGACAACCTCGCTTAACAGCCCTCACTTCTTGCTGTCTCTGATGCTGAAGTTAAATGAACACATGGGTCTTTAAATGAGCACGGGCACCTCATGAGTGGAGACGGCCCTGGGTGGCCCAGACCCAGCTGAGTCCATAAAGGAAGACAAGCAACAATAAGTTTACAAAGCCCAAAACAGCCCTGTAGGGGAAGGAAACCAACTAGGTTAGTGCCTAGCATTGCATTCCAATGCCCGAGAGGCTTCTAAACAAGCCTCCATGCTTAGGCAATGAAGCCGCAATAGTGGGCTAGGCACCTCTGCCTTGACTAGCTGGCCAAAGGGAGACTGCAAACCTTTCCTGGCTCTTGCTAGGTTTTGAAGAAGCCAGCCACTTGCCTATATAGGCAAGAGCTCCCCAAAAGCTTTCCCTTGCTTAATCCCCTCCCAACCGGTACCGACCAGAAGCCCAGATTTCTTCAATAAAGAAAACAGAAAAAAAGTAGGGAGGACAAACTCACTGATCTAAATGAAAGACTGTAAGTGGAGGACTATCAGCATAGCCAGGAGTTATTAGAGCCAATTTGTAGTAACTAATGCACCAGGCTAGAAACAAGGAAACTATGAATTCTAATCCTGCCTTAAGCCCAAAGCTAGAAGGGTGACTTTGAGCTATCATTTTCTCTCAGCCCTACGAAGGAGGCAATGGCAAACCACTTCTGAAAAATCTTGCCAAGAAAACTTCAATAACTTATCCAGGAAAGCAAAATGGATTGAAAGGCGTTTGAGTATGCACACATACACATAATAGTTACTAATTCACACTTTTCAGCTCATAATATACAATATCATACCTTTGGGAATATTTTTGAGAAAAAACCTTTCTCCAATTCTGAAAGTTTTATGTGAGGTAGAAATCTCTGTGTCAGAATCCTTAAGATATCTGTAAATAAATAAATTTAATAAATCATAAATCCAAGGTTTATATCCCAGTGAACAGTCTCAATGTGACATTTTACAGCTTTTAACCACAAATATGGAAATACTAAACAGATTTTAACAATTAGTATTACTAATATTTCCACTTTAATTTTGTGTTTAATTGGATGGCATGACAGGCTGGAAGAGAGAATAACCTACTTATTTCCTATTAAATCAGTATCATTATTTACTGTAAATATTGTAAAAATCACTGCATTTTAGGACAGATCTGCTTTATTGTTGCTATCTTTTAAGATGTTTTGTTAATCGCTAGTGATACTTTCTATTTTCTGTTGCATTCTTTTCATTTTTAAGCACTTTTTATGTATAGTTTTGTGTATATTTAATTATAAATGTTTCTGTTTGGTCTTTTTTTCCAACAAGTGTTTTTTTAAAGGAGTATGTTTCATACTTGGGGCAAAAATTTACTATTGCCTGTGTACATCTCTGTTACACAGTAATGTATTTTCCTCCCCATTTTTCTCAGGGCAGTCCTTCCCCTACTTACACTGACCCAGAATGTGCTCAAAAGTCTTTTGTATTTCAGAGCAGAGTTTGTATGACTGTTGCAAGAAAGACTCCCTTCTTGGTCCAAATGATAGAAACTGTAGTTGTGATTCCATAGATTACCCCCATAAGAATGAACAGGCTCAGCATGAAGTATGATAACATGGTATAGACGTAGAAACTCCTCCATTTGAAAATTCAACTCTGAGAAAAATTTTGTGAAGTTTATTGCTGCCTAAGGTAAGTTTCCAGAAAAAGAAAATAATTTATAGGTGAGGGAGCCAAAATAATGAGAGTGATAAATAATGAGAATGATAATAGACTGCAATTCTTAGCATTCTGATCTTGCAAAAAAGTAACATCTTTTCAGAAACCAGAAATACTGTAGTATGGAGCTGTAATTGTCTAAGAAATAAGTACCGGTAATATTCTTCATGTATTAAGCAGCGTTCTAACCATAACCATTTTATGATGCTTAGAATTTGAAGTTATATTTAGAATTTGTCCTGTCCCCATACGGTAAATATAACTAATGTACTGCCAGAGAATACCTTTCTGAGAGGTCCTTGGTCTCTGAACTTGTTTTCCTGCAGACGCTGCATTATTCAAATAAGGCAACATCATCCATGACTAGTACTGATGTTACCTACTTTGGCTAATGAAATATATGCAAAAAAATAATCAAGCTCGGAGAACATTAAGGACCGCACATTTCGACCCTGAGCTACAAATATTCTCCTTTGTTGAATACTTTGCTGCCTTCATTTTGAATTCCCATATAGCATGTTTACTGAAAAATCTTGCATTCTTTCTGAATCATTTAACTATGAAGATCTAACCAGCTAGGATTAATACATTTAGTTTCTTTGGTATCATTGACTGAAGGAAGCAAAGGATGGTTGACAGGATAATTTGGCTTGGTTGGTGGCTCTAAAGCACTCATATTTAGATGTTCATTTGAGAAATTCTGAATTTCTATAAGCAGGGTGATTCCAGAAAAGATCTTGCTGACATAAATGTAACAACACCCACAGAACAGCTGGCAGGTGAGATTTACCTCCTAGGACATACGAAGATAGAAAAGCACCAGCTTTGGTCTGCTTGCCTTGCCCAGACTTTGTGTCATGCATAGCTTGGAACCACCAAAATGTTATCATGAATTGTGGCTGACCTGAGACAATTTTGCAGAACCTCCAGTACACAATGATTTGATCTGGGTTCAAAATAAATCTGTTTTGTGCATATTCATAGAATTTAATAATTACAAACAAATAAAGGAATTAAGCATACTTTAAAAGTCTATACAGAAACTACTTACATATATGCTGAATCCCACTGTCAGTTGCCTGATATAAAGAGTACAAATATTAAGAAAAATAGCATATTCCTATCTTAAAATAAAGTTGAGCTTTATCAACATCTGAGCACACTAATTTAATTCACAATATATACTAATGGTTCTGCTTTCAACTAAACAACAGTAGGGTTTTTTTTGTAAATTTTATTTGAGTTTTCACAAAGAGAAAAAAAAACATCTTTTTTGAAAGTAGCATAATCCCGGGTTACATTTCTTCGTACAGACACAAATTCAGGTTCATGCTCATTTTTATATTCTATTCCATATCTTATTACTATTTTACATTTTCTGCATAGCTTCTCCCCTCTTTTAATTTTCTCAATTTTAATTATCTCATCTCAGTTCAAATCATTGTATTTATATTTTTTGTCTGTCCTGTTTCAATTATCTATTATCTTTTCTCATTAAACAAAATTTCTCCTGTAGTTACTGATTGGAGTATGACGCTTTTATATCTTTTCCCTAAAGTTGTAACATTCAATATAATACATAACTTCCATTCGGATTCCGCTTGGTACATTCTTAAAATACACACTGTATTCTTTAAAAAAAGAAAAAATTATAAATGTATATAATTAAAACAACATTCCATTCCAATTCAATTCTATCATTAATATTAATATTCATTAAAGTCTTAACATCTTTAACATTACTTTTCAATTAAATATCATACTTCTATGGGAACAGTTATAAGCTTTCCATAGTTAATTCCCCCCCCCATCACTTATATTTTATACAACATTAACTAATTGAAATGTTCCCGTTCCTTCCTAATTCAATTTTCTCATTTACTTTGTTTCACTTATTTTATTCACAAACATTTCACTAAATTGCACTATTTTATCCCTCATTTTAATCATACGTTGTTTCCAATTTTCTAAAGTTATTTCTATTACTAATATAACAATACAATCTTATGTACCTTTACAGAATCCCTTTTTCAGTTAGATTTTCACCCATTATCTCTAAATAGGTCCTGTTTCTCTATATCTTGCTCCGGTCCTTTGTAACTTCTTTTCCTTTCCTTCTTCCCTCTCTTCTTCTCTCTCCCCTTTTTACCCCCTTGTCTCTCTACCTCTATTTCTCTCTTCTGTATTCCCCTTTTCTGTTGCTTTCCAGTATTATACTTATTTTTTGAATTATTTTTCTTTTCTTTGGTTGTTTTTTTAAGTCTTAAATTCTCCATTCTTTCCCCTTCCTTTTTCTTCCCCACATAAAATTGCTTGTTCATTAAAGATGGCTTCTTCTTTGTCCCAGTCTTCTTGTTTTGCAGTCTTTTCTTGTTGTTTCTCATAGATCCAAATCTCCATTCTTTCTAAGAATTTAAAAACAAAGCCAAAAGAACCCTTCCCTTCTTATGCATCTTCTTTGTACTTTTTAAGTTCCATTTTCAATTCATCCAGAAGTGGTGCCATTGCATAAATTTTTAAACAACCACCCAATTGATTTTAGTCATTCAAATATAATAACCAAGAATCCAAAGATCACCAAATAATCCAAATACAAGCTGTTTCTTTTTTGCTCTTTTTTTTCACTTTCTCTTCCTGGGGTTACTATTTAGTTGCAAAGGTTCAGTTAAAATGTATCTTTTAGAAGTTGTTGAAGTTTTAGTGTAGATTCTTTTTAATTCCAGGCAGTCTCCTCCCTCTTCCAGATCCTGCCCTTATTCTTTTTCTCTCCCTTCCTGCTTATGAAAAAGAAAATTTTTAATGTCCAGAAATCTTTATTATCCCTTTGGCATTTTGTTTTATTTTCAGCTTAATTGCCTATTGATGTCAAAGCGGATTTTTCCAATTTCTTATTTAAGTCTCTTAGTTGTCAGTATAGGGAAGGAGAGAGAAGGGGAAAAAAGCCAAACCTTTCCCTTTTCACTTTCCTTTGCTGCTTCCGACTCTTCTTTGGGAGCGATGTTATTTTTTGTAAGTTTAAATTCCAGGGTACCTTAGTTGTTGCTTTTACAATTTAACCCGGTCAGCCAAAATTTTCACTTATCTTCCTCCTGCACCTTCTTTTCCAGTCGAGTTCTCCTTTGTGGTGGCCATTTCTGACCACCGCTGCAACTGCCTTCGGGAAAGGGAGTAATGGCCAGTTGAGGAGGAGAGATGCAGCTCTCCTCAACCCTGCTGGCGGTCTCCCCGCTCTTCACCACCTCTACGGGGTGGCTTAGCCCCGAAACCAGCCCGCTCAGGGCGTTCAAGCGGCGAGCCCAGACAGAAACCTTGCACGATTGCGGATTTCTGTCTGTCGCCAAAGCTCTTCAAACCGGAAGTCCCCTAAACAACAGTAGTTTAAGCTACGTTGGCTACACCAATTGAGATTACTATTTCCAAATAAAAATGTCTGTGGCTTGCAGAGCATAGGATGTATCTCAACCCAAAGAACTGAAACTCCAGGATCCTCTGGGCCTCGAGAGGAGGAATCAGTTTTGATCTAAAATCAGACAGAATTTGTCATTGCAACCAAGTGAAAAATAGAACTATATATTTGTTGGTAGTTTAAACAGTGGTAAAAGTATTTGGTTCCTCCAAATCTCAGGTGTCAAACTCGCTGTGTCATATTGATGTCACGGGATATATTGTGACGTTTTTTTACCTTTGCAGAGCTGGGGTGGGGGTGGCTTGCATATGATGCATCAAGCCCACAGGCCACCATCAATGTTTTTCTAATTACCCTAGCATATCTGCATTTTGGCTGTTCATCTTAAAATAATGTATAGGATTTCTTTTTGATTTTCAATTGTTTGTTTTGACTTGTTTTATTTCCCTTTTTAATTTAGGTTATAACGATAGGCAAACTCCCTGGATAATTATTTTAAGGACAATATATCATTAGCTTCTTTACTTCCTATCAAGGGGGATAGGAAGTGTAGGAATACTGTACATCTTAGAGAACAACCAATCCCAATATCCAAGCAGATCCTTGAATCAGAAGGTGATATTTAGGATACTTTTCCCAGTTGTTTTAAGGTTTTACAAATCAAAAACAGCATTGTGAATTACATTTGAAAACTGGTATAAGATCAGTATGATCATAACTATATAAAACAGATGAGATTTGATCTCAGTTGATTAGAATGGGGCTATATTTTCTAATTAGCTGCTGTTTCTGAACCACTCCCAAATGTAACATTTTACATCTTTGCATTTAACAATTATAGTAACAACCAAACAAAAACATAAGGGCCAAAACAGCCAAATAGACTTCAGCAGTAACTTCAACATTAATGCACTGAAATAAGAACCATGCTCTAATAAAATATTGCTTCCAAATTCTATTCTGTGGCTAAAAATTTTTGTCACAATAAACACTACTTACTGGTCATGAAACATAATACTATTGCATTTATTTTGTTTCTATCTTAATATAGTGAAAATGTCAGTTAAATATAGTTAAATGTTAAACTTTTTGTATATTTAAGATGTGTGCATTTACAACTAGCTAAAGGAAGGACTCTGGAGGATTAAAATGTTTACCTATTTGATTTATACACCCTTCTACTCAAGGCAGAAAGCAAACAAAAACAGGAATTTAAAATTTATAAATATAAACACAATCACTTAAAAATCAAAAAGAATTCAATGATAATGCTGTAAATAAAGCTGTAAGTTTTTCTACTATACTGCATGTACCTTTAAAAAAGATATGTCTTTTCTATATCATTGTATGTTTAAACTAGAGAGACATCTTGCATTCCCAAAAAATATATTAATAGTAGGCATTGTTGAAAGCGAGCAAATGAACAGGAGGGGCAAATAAGCAAGGCAATTAAGAATGAAGCAAGATTTTAGAAATTAGTGCCAACACTACAAGAGAGATGGGGAGAAGCAGACACCAGTCTCTTGCTCCGCTTGTTTCCCTCCATGTACACAGTGTAGTATCGCTTCAGTTACTGCACTGCTTCATTCTTTCATTCCTGTTCAGTGAGGTCGTTTCAATCTCTTTTGGTTCCCTCCAGGCAGAAAGCTATGACAAGCGCCTCCTCCATCCATGGAGGCTCTTCAAGCGAATGGGGGCTCAGAAAAATCAGATCTCCGAAAGGGAGCTTCCACTGATTTGTTATTATTTACTGCTATCCAACGTTTGAATTTTACGTTGGCAATTGTAAGCCGCTGTCTGTGGAAATGGAACGAAAAACAAATAAACTCAAGAAATATATTTAATGATCAGGCGGCTGCGTTGGAGAAACGGCTGAGCGCAAGGCTTTACCTGCGTTTCCTACGGCCCGTTCTCATTTCCCACACTTGGAGCGCTTCCTTTCTAGCCGTCCCCTCGGCCGGCTGCGAGGCTTGCAAGGGCCGAGGAAACCACTGACCATCACAAACACCGGCAGAGGGTAAATTATTATCGTGGGATTATGGAAGTGGGTGAGGAATAAACAAGGAGACTCTCAAAACAAGTGCGAATGGAATTGAAAACGATAAATTAAAGGACGGGGAAGGGGGGGCACCTTTGCTTTTCCCATTCCCAACTGCCCCCGCGCCTCGGCTATCGCAATTGAGAAGGATATGAAAAGGCGCGGCAGAGCGGCGGAAAGCTGGCGACGGCATGCCTCTGGATCCCAGCCCTCCACCTCGGACAACAGCGACACCTCCTCAGGCTCGGCCTGAGCCATGGCGCTCACTCCGTATCTGCCGCCAAAAGCGAAGGCCCTCCTCCTCCGCTCAGCGCGATTCCCATCAAACACCGCGGCGATCATAGAGCCAGCTCGAGGGCGGGCTAGTCCTGCGCCGGAGCTGCTCTGGAAAGCCTTTGGAAAGCGAGACCCCCGCCTGGGCCTCGTGGGCTTTCGCTTGTTCACCCGCCGGCCTGCCTCTCCGCTAAGTCGATGGGCTGCCCTGCCGTGGGCTAGAGGCGTCCTCCTCCTCCTCCTCTCCTCCTCCTCCCGTGAGAGGCTTAGTCTTCTGAGTCTGCCAACGCCACCATTCACGAGGTTGGGGGGAAAGGATCCTGTATTGTGTGGTAATTAGGCTGCTCCTGGAAGGGGGAGGGGAGTGTCTATGTGGGGTGTGTGTAGTGGGGGAGTTGCATAATTAAGGTAGTACTTGGCAGGAAAATACTTGGTGTGTCAGATTTGGTCATGCCGTGGAAAAGCTGGGAAAAAGATTTTTGAAACTGAATTAGATTTGGGGACAAAATAATCCTGCCTCAAATCTGGCATATCTTTTTTCCTGGACAACGAAGATTGCTGTCTCTGGAATTCCTTTCAACACACGAAGGCATAACCCAAGGGTCTTCAGACTTGGAAAGTTTAAGACTTGTGGGCTTCAACTCCCAGAATTCCTGAGCTAACATGACTGGAGGAGGAATTCTGGGAGTCGAAGTCCACAAGTCTTAAAGCTGTCAAGTTTGAAGACCCCTGGCATAACCAGATAAACCACAGGATGGGGTAGCATTTACTGTGTTGGAAGAAACGTCCATCTGGGTTCAGTTCCAAGTGGGAAGAAAGACAGGATATTGCTTGGAAGGATGGTTTAATGGTGGAACAGGACCACGTGGTGTGAGCACGTGAGAGAGGGAGAGAGGTTTATACCTTCTGTTGGGCTTTGAACTTGCTGCCTGTTTCCTGTGGCAAGAAATGTATCCTGGTTGGTTGTCAGACTCCCATGGGGCCATGCAGGGGTAACTTTGTAAGTTGTCTTGATTCCCAGGCTTGGTTAAATCTTGCTGGATGATGTCCCAGGTGCCATGTGGTGAGATGGGTAGAGGGCTAATCCTATCATGTTGAGGGCCATGTCTTAATCCCATCACCCTGGAGCTGAAGCAGGGGGGCAGGGAGCTGTTTTGTCTTTAAAAACATGCTTCTCCTTTTCTCATCCAGGAAAATATAATATTCTGTCTTTTTAATATTTTCTAAAATATTTCATTCTTCTAGGAGAGGCTAACTTTCTACAACTGTATGAGTATTGTTAAGACACATATATACTGTATACATTTATAAGGATATTAGAAAGTTATAGGAAACTATAACTGTAGAAGTTAATGTCACTTTAAAAATAAGTTTTGTACATCTATTTTTAAGTACAGCCAAAATCAGTATGTGTTTGCATATTAATAAAGACAAACTTTTTTTCTGTTTATTTCTCAAGACAATGGAATTTCAATTCAACTTCTCTGTAGACAAAATAGCAGAAAACAGAACAGATACTGCTGAGAATGAAAAGCTACAGCAGGAAATGGTCCTATTGAATAATCAGGAAAACAGCAATAACATTACCTCAGAAGAAAATAAATTAAATTGCTATTTACCTGGAACCACTGCTAATATATCAGACCACAGTACTTTGAATGCAAATCCTGATACAAGTTTGTTGAGGAAACAATCCTGTCCCAAATCTGCCAAGGTACATGATATTCCTAAAGATGTCAGTAAAGTCCTTGAGAGCAAAACTATTGCAACTTTACCAGGCATTCACCATGTAAATATTTATGTGGTAGCAACTGCACTCCCAGGGAACTCTGTCAAAGAAAACATGTCTAGCATTTCTTCTCAATCTGACCTAATTACAGGTGTCTATGAAGGAGGTTTAAAGATTTGGGAATGCACTTTTGATCTCCTGGATTATTTATCAGAAACTGATATTCAGTTTGCACAGAAGTCAGTTTTGGACCTTGGGTGTGGAGTTGGACTGTTAGGAATTGTTGCACTAAAAGGAAATGCCAAAGAAGTTCATTTTCAAGATTATAACAGTTCAGTAATTGAAGAAATCACCATGCCGAACATACTGGCTAATTTTTCTCCTCAAGATGACAGTGGTGAGGAAGATACCAAGCTTCACCTAAATCAATCTAGGAAAAAAGACTTCACCCAAGATTTTCTGCCTAAATGCAAATTTTTTTCTGGGGAATGGTCAGAATTTAGTCATTTTATTTTAAATAACACCAAACCTGTAGTAAAATATGATCTTATACTTACATCAGAAACTATTTATAATCCTAATTACTACGAAGCTTTCCATGATGCACTTTCAAGTTTATTGTCAAGAAAGGGCACCATATTTTTAGCTAGCAAAGCACATTATTTTGGGTGTGGAGGAGGGGTCCACCTTTTTACAAGTTTCATAGAAAAGAAGAATGTATTTAAATCTCAAGTGGTTAAAGTTATTGAGAAGGGGCTCAAGCGTTTCATAATTGAACTAACATTTAAGAATTCCTGTTAACATGCTAACATGCATATTATGAAATATGTATTTTCTGTTATCAGAGGTGTAATAAATTACTACTACATTTGTCTTTACTTACACCAAACCCTTTTTCATTTATGGTTTTCTTCTTGTCTCTGAATTATTTATAATTATTTGTGCAAGGTATATACCACATAATTTCTATTGGTCTATGATAGAAAGTATCCTTACATATTGTCTTATGGTATGGTATGCTGGCTTGACAGCCGCAGACAGGCATTACAGAGGATGAGCACAGCACAAAAAATTATGAGCTGTCCCCTGACACCAATGGATGAAATCGCCAAGACCCGCTGCCTCAGCAAAGTGAGGAAAATCCTCAGGGATAATTCACACCCTGGTCAGAACTTCTTTACTCTCCTACCATTGGGCAGGAGATATAGAAGCATAGCCAGCCAAACAAATAGGCTGAAAAATAACTTTTATCCATGGGTTGTCAGACTTCTGAATGCAACATAACACTACAATTAGGTTTAATATGATAGACTTGCAGGGCCAGCGCAACATGTTCATACCAGTGTAATGTTACATACACATACCGTGTTTTTCCAACAATACGGCCTCCACCAATAGGAAAGCCCAGCATGATTTCTAGGCATGAGGTGAAATTAAGCCCCACCCCCAAAATTTAGGCCTATTCCATGCATTTCCCTGCCATTTCTTACATCGTTCATTAGAACTACACCAGATGAAGAGAAATGGGGGAGGAAGGGTGGGGGTGGGTGGGGAAAAAACTTGCCTTTTGGAGTGCCCTGCAGGTAGCCTAGGCTAGAATACCCCGATCTACCAATAGAACATCAGCCGATAAAAGCTCCCCAAAGGCAGAGTCCCCAGCCGCTTCAGGGCGAGGCATGGCTGCCCATGTCCCCTCGCCATTAGGCAGTGTCTTTCAGGCGATGGAAGCTCCCCAAGGGCAACCACTTCGGCCGGTAGAAGCGGCCTCGGGGCGAGCGCACACACACACTCCCCTTGCTGCGAGGCCGCTTTCATCGGCTGATGAAAGCTCCCTTGAAGGCAGAGTCCCCAGCCGCTTCAGGGCGAGGCATGGCTGCCTGTGCTCCCTCGCCATTAGGCAGTGTCTTTTGGGTGATGGAAGCTCCCCAAGGACAGTTACCAGCCACTTTGATTGGCCGGTAGAAGCAGCCTCGGGCGAGTGCACACACACACTCCCCTCGCCGTGAGGCCGCTTCTACCAGCCGATCAAGTGGCTGGTGACTGCCTTTGGGGAGCTTCCATCACCCGAAAGACACTGCCTAATGGCAAGGGGACACAGGCAGCCACGCCTCACCCTGAAGCAGCTGGGGACTCTGCCTTCAAGGGAGCTTTCATTGGCTGATAGAAGCGGCCTTGTGGCTAGGGGAGTGTGTTTGTGTGCACTTGCCCCGAGGCCGCTTCTACTGGCCAATTGACTGCTGGTGACTGCCCTTGGGGAGCTTCCATCGCCTGAAAGACACTGCATAATGGTGAGGGGACATGGGCAGCCATGCCTTGCCCTGAAGCGGCTGGGGACTCTGCCTTCAAGCTGAGCTTTCCTCAGCCGATAGAAACAGCCTCGTGGTGGGACTTCCGGTTTGCACTTCTTCAGCGACAGACTGAAACCTCGTCTCTGCAAGGCTTCGATCCGTGCTCGTCGCAGGAATGCCCAAAGCCGGCTGGTTTCGGGGCTAAGCCACCCCGTAGAGGTGGTGAAGAGGGGGGAGACCACCAGCAGGGTTGAGGAGAGCTGCATCTCTCCTCCCCAGCTGGCCATTACTCCCTTTCCCGAAGGCGGTTGAAGAACTTGACCGGAAAAGAATGTGCAGGAGGAAGATAAGAAGAGAAAGTTTTGGTTGACCAGGTCAAACAGCAAAAGCAACAAATAAGGTACCCTGGAATTGAAACTGTTAAAAAACAATAACATTGTTCCCTAAGAAGATTTTTAAGCTGCGAAGGAGAGAGAAAAGGGAAAAGATTTGGTTTTCTCCTTTTCCTATACTGACAGCTGAGAGACTTAAGCAAGAAATTGGAAAAAAATCCACTTTGACATCAATAGGCATTTAATGCTGAAAATAAAAAGTCAAAGGGATAATAAAGATTTCTGGATAATTAAAAGCTTTTGAAAACAGGAAAGGAGAGAAAAAGAATAAAAGGGTAGGATCTGGAAGGGAGGAGACTGCCTGGAATTTAAAAAGAACTTACAGCAAAATCTCAACAAGACTTTCAAAAAATACATTCTAATTGAAATATTGCAACAAAAACCCCAGGAAGAGAAAGTCGAAAAAGAAATAAGATATAACTCAGGACTATCTGGATTACTTGATGATTTCTGGATTCTTGGTTATTGTTTTGAATGACTAAAATCAATCGGGTGGTTGTTTAAAACTTTAAAATGGCTCCACTTTTAGAAGAACTGAAAATGGAACTTAAAAAGTACGAAGAAGATGCACAAGAAGGGAGAGGTTCTTTTGGCTTCGTATTTCAGTTCTTAGAAATGGAGATTTGGAACTATGAGAAACAACAAAAAATGCCTGCAGAACAAGAAGATTGGGACAAAGAAGAAGCCATCTTTAATGAACAAGTAATCTTAGGTGGGGGAAAAAAAGGAAAGGGGGGAAAGAGAATGGAAAGTTTAAGATTGGGAAAAACAACTCCAAAAAAATAGACTGAAAAATAAGTATAAAATCAGAAAGCAACAGAAGAGGGAAATGCAGAAGAGAGAATTAAAAGTAGAGAGACAAGGGAGTAAAAGGGGGAGGGAGAAGATGAGAGGGAAGAAAGAAAGGAAAAGAAGTTATAAAGGACAGAAACAAAATAGAGAAACAGGGCCTATTTAGAGATAATGGGTGAAAACTTAATGGAAAAAGGGATTCTGCAAAGGTACATAAGATAGTATGGTTATATTAGAAGCAGAAATAATTTTAGAAAATATGAAACAATGTATGATTAAAATGTCTGATAAAATAGCTATCATAATTCAGTGGAATGCTTGTCAGTAAATAAATGTAACAAAAGGTATATTTAATGATTTATAAAACATGTGAAGAGAAATAAGGGAAAAATTATGGAGATATGTGTTTTTAAAGAAGTATGATATTTAAAGAAGTGTTAAAGATGTTATGGTTTTAATGATTATTAATGATAGAACTGAACTGGAATGGAATGAGGGTTTATAATTGCATATATTTACAATCTTTCTTTTTCTTAAAAAAATATAGTGTGTATTGTAAGAATGTGCCAAGCAGAATTCGATTGGAAGTTATGAATACAAATAGAATACAGAATAGAATAGAATAGAATAGAATACAAAAAGGAGCATGAAATTTAGTTTTGTGTCTGTATAAAGAAGTTCAACCCGGGACCATGCTATTTTCAAAAAAGATGTTTTACTTGTATTTTGTGTGTGTGAAAACCCAAATAAAACTTTATTAAAAAAAAAAAACAGCCTCGTGGCGTATGGGCTGCTCTAGGTGGGAGAAGAAATTAAGTTACCCCCGAAAAGACGGCTTTCCCATTTTTTCGGGGGTCAAAAAAAAAAGCCGGCCTTATTTTGTGAAAAACTTGGTAGGGAAATGGGAATGTGTGTTATTACTTATTTGGCTTTAGGGATTCTATTTCTTTCATTTATTGAATTATTGAGATGTATTTTGTGTTTCGGGGGGGGGGGGGAAACTGCACCAAGGGAGGCTCATTCAATTTCATTGTACACATGTTGTGCATTGACAATAAAGGTTTGGTTTGATTTGATAAGGATAATTTTTGCTTGATCTTGTCTAGCAGTCATTTCCCATGAATGTCTAAGACTGCATTCTTTTATGGACCTAATTTGATTTCACAATTGTTATTTCCTCATCTAATTTATCTAAGAGTTATACTACATATACAATATCTTTTCCTTTAATACATCAATCGCTTATCAAAATTATCTCAATTTTACTGGCATAGATCCAACTAGTTTAAGAAACTTAAGGCAGCTGCTTCAAAAGCAAAACAGGAATGGCAGTGTTCATGCTTTACAAATTCTAAATTCATTTTACATGCCATCTCTGAAATTAATATATTCATGGTAAAATGTTTATTTTCCAACTAATTTGGTAGATATCAGAATGACAAACCAGTCAATTCAGCCCTTGTATTTAATTACTGAGAAAACTGGATTCAATAAATTAAAGCTTAATTAACTATGGGTAAATTATATGTATGAGAGAAATTTATCTTTATTTTCTTTATAGCACCATGGGGTAAGCAGCCTCTGTCTACATGCTATTATATTTTAAATTGCTCTGGGATTGGATGACAAAGAGAATTATCTCATGTAATTGCCAATAGGAGAATTTATATCCAGCTTCTGTAGTTGCCAGTGTATCAATGGCTCACAGTCCCCCTTCTAAATTAACATATTAATAAAATTATATATGATTTTGGTTTTCCCAAATAAAGCTCTAAAATTGCATTATTTTAGGAAAGGTGTACCTGAAAAAGATGTAGATCCTTAATTTGGAGCCTGGAACTGCAGGTATTGGGCATATTATTCCAGATAGTTTCCATGAGTTTTAATATTGAAACTGGATGAATTATCAAAGATCATGTGTTCATTCTGGCTATGACTTGGCAGTTTATCAACAAAAATGGAAATATTCAGTCCTCAAAGTAAAACTTGACTTGAAACTTTATTTCTTAAAAATGTTTAAATGGGGCTTGCACTAATGCAGGGTCCAAAATTATCTTTATGATAATGTAAACTGGAAGTATGGATTTTAAAAAATACAAATGCTGTCAACGAGATGTGAAGACGTGATAAAACTCCAAGTTATTTAAATCATGAATCAACCCATTCATATCCCATTTTTTATTCAGTATAGGCTAAATGCACTGATTGTATTTTCGCATGGGAGCTTAGAATTAAGTGTATAACTATCTTGAAAAGATACAGGTTTATATTAGATTATACAATTCATTTCTTGTCATCTGACCAGCTAATTTCATAATCTTTATAAGTTCTCTTCAGTATTTCAACAGTCACAGAATGATCAGCTTTACCATATCCCTGCAAGAAGAAAAGATTTCTAGTGTCATGGAATCGTACAATAAAAGGGTGGGGAAAGACACTCATAATATTTTAGTCCATTCTACTACAGCTACTGAGCATGATTATTTCCAAACAGACTTATTCCTAATAGTCCCTGCTCCAAACAGACAACTAATGATAAAGTAAGTCTACTCAAAGCAACTTATAAAATAACTCACAGCAGATTATTTATAATAAAGTAACTTGGTTTTATTTGGTTGTCATTGCTGCCCAGAATTACTTTCTATGAGATGGGTAACTATACAATTTTATTTTTTATAAGTCAAAACAGGTAATTTATGATAAAACAACAGGTTTGTTGTTTTACTTGATTGTTCTATGTTCCCCAGAGTCACCTTTTGTAAGAGGCAGCTATACAAATTTAAATAAATGATAAACAACTGCCATAATTTCTTAAATAAAACTGAAGAACAACCAATAGTATCAAACAGTTGTAGTCTGTAAATTTTTGTGTTTTCTATGATGCATCAGAAATAGGTTGTTCCTAAATAAGGAATGATTCCTGGGTATCCCAGTTGTGGTCCTAAGATCTCTCCAGAACAGAAAGCAATAAAAATAAGCATTTGGATTCATTATGCCTATTATTCTGGGTACTATGTAATTTAGAATATGTTCTTGTTTGGCAGTTGTAGTTTTGCAATCTGCATAATTGAAAATGTATGAACATAATAAAAATTCGACAAGGAATGGTTTAACATGAAATATGATACATTTTTGAAGATACCTGAGAATTAGAAACCTCATCCCAAAATCTATACTGTTCCTTCTTATGCATTAATGCATTTATGATCCCTACTCTAATCTTAATATGCAAATTAAATCATCATATTTGGGCAGCGTATGTAAACAGCACTTACTGTAGAAAGGCCAAATACACGGATTTTCTTGTCTTTGCTGTTATGTTCAATTTTTCCTCCTCCAAGACACTTGCATACAAAACCTAGCTTTTCCATTTCAGGGTTTACTTTTTCAAATATGTGATCTGTAATAAAAAAATAGAAGCTAAATAGATCATTAGAATACTATAAAGACAAAACACAAGGATCTGTGAAATGTAAACATTGTAGGAACTATAAAAAGCTCTATCTTGCCTGAATTATAGTATTCATATCATTCAAGCAATTTATGTCTAGAAAAAAATATTATAAATGAATATAGACTCTCTTCATCTTGTAGATGTCAAAAAGAAATGCCAAAACTGAATGCCAGAAAAGTCTGACAAGAGTTTATTTTTTGGGCTTTCTCTGTCCACAAACAAAATAGAATGGTAAAATAAAACAAGCAAAGTTTTGTGGAAAAGAAAAGCATGGCAGTGATTCTAAAGCATCACAGTCATTTAGATTTATTATACTAGAATCCAAATAAGAGATAGAACAATGTGCTTTTCTCATCCAGATTTCAAATGCAAAAATTAATAGGGCATAACTGAAACAAATTATTTCAACGTGGCTGGATTCATACAAGTATGCACACTCAATATTCAAGTTCCTATAGTGGTCTATTCTCCTGTTACTAAATCATAAGGTGGGGGGGGTGAGAAAAAGAGAGCCCACAAACCATACTTAAAAGGAAAGCAAACGGAACATTATGGTTGAACTAGGCTTGGGTGTCCCAGCGAAATCTGACAGCGGATCTAACCCAGGTTAAATGCACTGAACTAATGTTCTCAGAGCCCACTCGTTAGTCACACATGTAAGTTTTCCATTTTCTCTCTCTCTCTCTAGTGCTATCCGGCTTCTTAATTTCAGGCTGAGCGGTAAGCCCTTGTCTGGGTCCGGTCCAGCTGACAGCTCCACTCACTGTGGAACTCGGCGTCCGCAGTGCCCCTCACGATGTCGCGGTGCTCATCAGTCCCCCGCTGCACCCGCACCAGGATATATTTGAAAGTGCCATCGGGGTCCAGCTCCACTTCAGACACCGAGCTCAGCTGCCCTCCAGCCGCCATTACCCAAGCTCGCGAACTAGAGCAGAGCGCGCGGCCAAGCGCAGAAAGAGAAAGCATCGACGTATTTTCGGCGTCTCTCCAATGCAAAAAGGGGGCCTCGATCGCCAGTCGCAAGCGCTCATTGGCTGGTAGTGGTTGTGAGCGAGCTGCGGATCGGCCGCACGAATTCACGAGCGGAACGGGACTCTTCCAAAGGGGGAGAAAGTTGCATTGAGCTCCCCCCCTCCCAATCACCTATGAAGACAACAATTTCAGGGTAGAGAGCGAATATTCTTCAATCTCGACCAGTGGACCAAAAAGTGCTTAATATAGGATATTGAGTCCTAACCGTATCTGTTTAAAACTGTGTTCGGCCTTGTGTAGTTCGGACCAAGATTTCTGGCTGAGCTTCTTAAGGAGCAGAACAAACGGCATCTTTGCTCAACATTAATTAATCCAATTTGCAGCCCAAATCTAAATTATTCTGGATTAACCGAATTAACTAATACAGACATTACACACTGTAGGAGAGCATGTTACAGAAGCCCCAGATCAGTATGACAATACCCTGCAATACTAACAAATTTGGTTAGAAGGCAGAAGCATTCACCAGATACCCTCAATTCACCAGCTGCATGAAGGGTTTGATTGAAGCAGGAATTAAATTTATACAGAGGAGGAAGTGGGGAGTAAAAAACGGAGCAGAGAGGTTATGTAGATGAAGGTCAAGTTAGACCAAAAGAAGCTTGTAAATCAATTGTAATGTAAATATTTGTTGTGTTTATTCAAACCTAAACAGACTGAAGCCTAATCTGGTTCTGATACTCATAAAAAAATAAACTGTGTAGTGTATATTGTTGTATTCCAAACCTGAATAGTCAAGTAAATTACTCCAAATAGAGTAAAAGCACTTTTTCTTTAGGTATAGGTAGTCCTCAACTTATGACCACAATTCTGCCCAAAATTTCTGTTGCTAAGTGAGACATTGTTAAGTGAGTTTTGTTCCATTTTACAACCTTTCTTGTCCCAGTTGTTAATTGAATCACTGCAATTGTTAAGTTAGTAATGTTAAGTGAAACTGGCTTTCCCACTGACTTTGCTCATTGGAAGGTTGTAAAAGGGAATCACAACTGGGACACTGCAACCATCATAAATATGAATCAGTTGCCAAGTGTCTGAATTTTGATCACAAGACCACAGGATTCTACAATGGCCGTAAATGTGAAAAGTGATCATAAGTCACTTTTTTCAGTGCTGTTGTAACTTTGAACAGCCACTAATGAACTGTTGTAAGTCGAGGTTTACCTTCACTGACACACAAAGTAATTTGAAATGCATTTGATTATAAGTAGCTTGGGCTGGTAGTTGGGCTGTTGATCTGAGCTCCAGGTCTGGCAATTTGGTTGCAAATGACTGATGGAATGATGTTTGAAAATATACAGAAATGAAACTTTGAAACAGGTATAAGTTTTGAAGTAGCCCAAACTACTACTACTACTACTGCTGCTACTTGGAGTTAACTTTTTTTTTTATTAAGATACTTCTGGATCTCTGCATTAAAAGCTAGTCACATAATATGTAATAGTGGCCACTGGAAGCTGTTAGAAAAGGAGCTGGATTTGTACCATTTGAGAATTCCTATTTGTATAAAAGTTTTGGACAACCGTTTTATGTCTCTGTTTTATTGCACTAATATCCTCAAGTGTATATGAATAGAGTTGCCATATTCCTGGCATTAGAAAGGACTGGGCAAACTATCTATTTATAGATAATTCTTTTTTAATTTACTGTTCTGAATTGCTATCTTTGTTGATTAGACCCAAGAGATCTGTTCTTTGCTCAACAGGATATTTAAAAGAACTTTCATACAAATTAAGGAAATACTAATGGATCATAAGCTGGAAGACCATTCACTTGATTGCTTATTCACCTAGGACTATTCAGAGATAAACTTGCTGCAGCTGCAATTTCCCCAGCGATGATTCAATGGTTATGCATGCATGCATACAGCACGCTTCAAAATTGTAATGAAACAAAGTATTCTTGGGCTTTTTGAAATAATTATATTTATTTTGGGAAATATAAAGTAATATGACAAGTTTATGACAAAAAATAGTGAAAAATTATTTTTTTGATTACTTGTCAAGATTACAAAGTCTCATTTTGGAGAAAGGGTTGAATAATGGAAATTGAGACTTTCTCAATTGTATTAATATCAAATATGTAATGCGGGTTCCAGACTGATGAGCTGTATTCAAGTATTGGTCTAGCAAATGTTTTATATGCTCGTTAGTAGAGTGATATATGATCATAAGTATAATAGGATTAACTAAACATGCAGAGTCTTTTGTTGGTACGAAGGTCTTTGACATTTCACACACACTGACATTAGAATGGAACCAGAGATAGGGTTTCACCTAGTAGTAAGTGCCTGTTGTGATAGCACATGGATTTGAGGAGTAGCTTCCAGTTGGGTAATTTTACAGGTTCCATTAGCAATAGCCAGATCAAGAGAAAGAAGACTAAAAGGCTCCAAGGGAGGTGATAACAGGCCATCATGTCATACTAGTCTAAGATCCAAAGCATGTTGTTTAGCAACTGTCCTGGTATGGGGTGTACTTCTTCCTCACTAGTTAACAAGGCCTGACAGTCTCCAGCAGATTCCTCGTTCATACTATAAGAGCAGGAACAAATATTTTGGGGTGAGCATTTTCCAATCATTCCATTATCCATTGAAGAGTGATGATTGATGTCAATATTTGAAGATGCAAGATCAATAAATGGTTCTGCTGCAGCTATAGTGACCAATAAGATTTCTTTAAGATTATCCAGCTTTTGCATTATATTATCTTGTTCAGACCTGGGCGACAAAGGCATTGATAAGGTCAGCTTCAACTGGATGTGACACATCTTCATTTAGTAAAAGGGGCTGGTTCCTGATGCCTTGTTTTTTCAAGGCCATACATGGGGGAGAGGAAACCTTACTGATCTATTGAAGTTTTGGAATGGGAACAAGATCTAGCTGAGGCAAAGTTGAATAAGGAATTAACATTAAGATTGTGAAAAATCTCTGATGGGGATGATTTGAAATGATGCTAGATATGGTCTTATCTTAAATAGCATTAGTGGAATAATAGACTGATTTTGGTTTTTGGTTTTGAACAGCTGGAAACCATTCAGCAGCACATAAATCTATCTGTATTGATGGTAAAGAAGGTGCTATCCTACAATCTCAGTGTCCCAATATTAAGACTGTTTAGGAAGATACAGAGAGCAGTCTGCTGAGTTTGAAGAGAACAAATTAGCTCACAGGTAACTTCTTAGGGATACATAGAGGCATTACTATAAGTTGGGCTGCCACTTTATCAGATTTATTAATATAATTTAACATTGCATATTTTTGTCAATGTCCTTTAATAACTTGCCCTTTTTATAATGCATTCTGGGAATGAAGTGTATAAGCCTTAATAGGAGAGAAAGGTCTAACTTCATGTTTTTGTACAAAAGGCTTAAAATCTAAATCATGTTTTATAGCAGACATTTGTTCAAATAATGAGACATCCGTTTGAGCTGTAAGAAGGCATTGCTAACTTCACCATATTTTCAGTAAGCATTTCAACCCAAAATGTTATGCAAGTGTCTAATCCATTCCATACACTAAGGTAGGATTGCCAGAAAAACCAATGCAGTCCTTGGCTATATCAACAGAGGGACGTCTCAAGATTACAAGAAGTGATAGAACTGCTTTATCCTACACTAGCCAGCCACACTTGGAATACTGCATCCAGTTCTGTTCACCACAATACAAAAATTATGCTGAGATCCTAGAAAGTGCTCAGAGAAGAGCAACTAAGTTGATATGAAGACTGCCGGGTAAATCATATGAGGAATGGCTAAGGGAACTAGGTATGTCTAAACTAATGAAGAGAAGGATTAGTGGAGACATGATAGTTGTCTTCCAGTATTTGAGGGGTTGTCACAGAGAAGAGGAGGTTGATTTATCCTCCATAGCACCTGTGGTGAGGGCGGAACAAGAAGCAACAAGTGGAAGATCATTAAAGAGAGATCAACCCAGAATTAAGGAGAAATTGCCTGACAGTAAGAGCAATCAAACAGGGATATGAGTTGGTACTCCATCACTGAAGATTTTCAAGAATAGACTGGCCAGCCATTTGTCTAGGATGGCCTTAGCAAGGGGTTGGACTAGAAGGCCACCAAGGTCCTTTCCAATCCAATGATTCTATGATTACCACTGAGTTTAAAAAAATCTTTCAAAGACTAACTAATGTCAAATTAGAGTTTAGCTTCCTTGAGGTCTTACTTTTATATTATGGAATAGATGGCTTTTCCAAACAATTTTTCAGGTTAAAAAAATATTGGCAGTAGAATGAAATTAGTAACTCCACTCTGTTATTAATGCAATATTTTAGCTTATTACTTACCTTAGCTAATAACCCTGACATAATATGTATCAAAAATGCCACTAAACAAAGTCACCTAAACACATGAAAGCTAACATCACCTTAGTGCCTTTTTATTGCCCAAGCTGGCAAGACACCATAATGAGCCATCTTATTTCCTTCTCTCTCAATGTTGTTTTGAAACTTGTATTTTGCTTTTATTTCATTTTGTTCTTCATTTTGTTTTGTTTTAAAGCAGGATAAGAAGAACTTATCCCCATGCCATCCAGCAGCAGCTCTGTCATTCTAGTTTTTTATATAGCATTTTTTAATTTTAATAGTTTTTACATGTATCTTTTTACTTTTGTAAGTCACTCAGAGTACTTTTATTGCTGAGATGGGTGGCATATAAATTTAATAAACTAAACTTGCTGATTGATTTCATATTGGTCTTGACTGGATTATTTTATCTTAAACACCCATAAACCTAATATGCAAAAAGAAGATTTTATTAAGCACCTGGAAAATAACACCAAGGAAAAACCCTTGAAACAATTAACAAAAGATAACTTGATTCCAGAACAGAACTGCAGGTCATTAAGTGTGGAAGATTCATTCTCTTTAAACAACTGAACTTGTTGATAATTGTTAATAAAAGGGGTTGTTCATGAGGGAACGGCAGAAGTAGAAGCAAAAAAATTTGAGTGGATGCCCCCCCCCTCTCTGTGGAAGAAAATCTGCTAAATCAATCAATGAACAGGTTCCCCCTCACCCTCCACCTGGGTACTCTGCTAACAGAGTTCTTCTTGGGTTAATCTCATGGCAAATCAATGTCCCCTTATTGCTGAGAGACTCTCCCAGCTAAATTTGAATGTAAATGCCACCAGTTAAAAAATTGGACTCTCCCCTACATCTTTTAAGGTTTTCCACATTGCAGTAGGCAGCAAAATCAATCCAATTTATTTCTCAATTATTTTTCAATTTATCCATCTGTGTTATGAATAATGAGCTCAATTTATGCTTACTGTCCAAAATAGCCAGTGAACATCTATAAATGGCATTCTGAAAAAGCAGTTGTTTCCTTGTACCCCAGTTTTTCAAGTGGATTTAGCAGTGGCAGAGTGGCTTCCAAAGCTTCAAGGGTGCTAGCTAAATTATACTAACATTTGATACTTCTAAAATTATTTCTACATTAATCATAATAAGAAACTATGATTGCTTTTCAGATCTCTTTTAAGAAAGTCTTTGGAGACATGACAACTAAGCCTATGCTAGCTTTCTGTTTCTGGGCTCATTGCCAAGAGCAGAACTGGTGGGAAAGATATAGATAAGACCCTGACCCCTATTTCAGAGAAGTTGACCTCAGGAAGACAAAAACAATCTATGCCAGGATTAATTAACCACCTCTTCCTCTCCTGCTCTGACCAAAGGAATGGAAGCCAAGAACTCGTTTGCCTTAATTCTCAAGAATGAACAAGATTTTGTTCTTCAGAGATTATAAACCTTAAGGCAAGATCTAGCTAACTTGCTTCTCAGTGGCATTACAAATATTATTCCAGCAGAATTGGGCCTGCCTTCTAATAAGGACAAAGGGGGACTTGATTTGAGCAACAATTGCAGTGGTAATACACCAACTCCCACTTACAGATTATGAAGAATTTCTCCTAGTCAGCATACATCTTCTTCTGTTTCAGACTGGGTAAACGCATACCAACTTGATTTACAAATAGGTTACTAATAACAAGAAGTCACACATAAGGCAGGCCAAAGAAATAGCCACAACCACAAGCTTCCATAAACACAAAGCGATTCAAATGTACATAGAATTTAATAAAACAATGTGATCCTTATCGCTTGCCCACTTATCCTGAGGTTCTCATGAGAGAATGCCAAATTTTGCATGAGACTTTTGAGATCTGAGGAAATTGTCACCTGAGAAAATTAAATTGTTACAGGATTTGGTGATTGTAACCAGTTCATAGGTGAACTTGCATGAAGAAACCTTGCCTAAAGGTTGTAATTTTATTTATCTATATGAGCATAATATAGCTGGTTAACAAATTATATCCATAATTAATTAAAATATGTGGAATATGAAAATCAAATAAATAAATTGAATAAAGTTTGAAAGGTGGAAGAGAATTAGCTCACTTTCCCCACTGATCACAGCCCGGGAAAAAAGGGAAACTCCCCACCAAGTGTACAAATGACTTTTAGCCCTCTTTAAACTGTTGTCGCCAATTCTTCCTCCTGAACTGAAGAGAGACAGAATGACTAAAGCAGATAATTCCAGTTTATGATGATGCAGAGCCAGACAGAGTGGAGACTGTTTTACACATCACCAGCTATACTAAAACTCTCAGAGGACTTACTGATGGGAATCACTGAATTATTTCTTTCTGCTAAATATCGCACAAAGCTACAACATCTTCCAAGCTCAGAAAAAGGAAAGCAAGTATTTCCTCCTCATCAATTATTTTGAGAAAAATAACAGTGTGCTTTAAAATTCATTTTTATTATACACCAAAGAGTAATTTAATATAACACCAAAACAATTTAAGAAACAAAAAACAAGAAGCACTGCTGTTTTTATTTTATTTTCTTTTGTTACTCTGTGCTTTCTGGAAATAATAAAGTTTATTTTTCCATATATCCAAATTTTGTTCAGAGGAAGAAAAGCAATTTTCTGGGACTCCAAGGAATTTACAAAATCATTCCTAATTTCAAAAAGGAAAAAGGAAACAAACTGATGTTAATTCAGGCACAGTACTTTTCCAAATGAAAGTTATGCCACTAGAGATCACAAAAGACTAGGTGATTTCATTTGTCAAAGTCACTTAAGTAGATGTAGTAGTTAGCAAGGAATTTTTCTTTCTTCTGTTCAATTATGTTCCATTTTTGGAGACTGCCTGGACAAACTACCTTGTGGTTTTCCTGGCAAAGGCTGTCATTGCCTCATTTCTAGTGTAGAGAGAGAGAGCGACTGGCCCATGGTCACCTAGCTGATTTCATGCCTAAGGTGAGACTCACAGTCTCCTGTTTTCTAGCCTGATGCCTTAACCATGACACTGAATTGGTTCTGTGCAATGGATAAACTAAATTATATATAAGGTACCTTCCAACCAGTGGTGGGATTCAGCCGTTTCACACTGGTTCACCGAACTGATTGTTAATTTTTTGCATAGTTCAGTGAACCGGTTGATCCCACCACTGGCTGGCTTCGCCTCACCCCACCTACTGGGGTTGCCATTCAGGGTGGGGAAGCTACAAGGGTGTGACTGGGAGTTGCGCTGATCAGCTGGGAGGTGGCAAATGGACCGGCCGGCCATATTGATCAGGGAGGTTGCCCCCGACACACCCACCCTGTTTTTGGCCTGGACAGCCTTCTGCAAAATCCTGCAGCAACCACCATTCCCTCACTAACCTGCTTTCCAGCTCCATTCTCCTGCATGCAGGGCAACCAAAGAAGACCATGTGACTACCAGTTTAAAAAAAGGTCAGTCAGACCTTCCAACTTCATGAGATCTTTTTTTACCCCGAGAAGTTGGAAGGTTTGACTTAACCTTTTTGAAACTGGTAGTCACATGGTCTTCTTTGGTTGCCCTGCATGCAGGAGAATGGAGCTGGAAAGCAGGTTAGTGAGGGAATGGTGGTTGCTCTGGGATGGGGTGGAAGTGAGGATTGTGCATTATGATTGCTCATAAATAAGTAAGAACCAGTAAAAGAGGAATGGAAAACTCCCTATCTGTAGATCAGCATTTTTCAGTCTTGGCAAGTTTAAAATGGGTGAACTTCATGCTGTCTTGGGAATTCTGGGAATTGAAGTCCATGCACCTTAAAGTTGCCAAAGTTGAGAAGCATGGGTTTATGCTAGAGTTTAGGATTTTCCATTCCTGTTTTATTTAGAGTATGGTGCAATTAAATAAATCAGTTGTGGTTTCCTTAACAAATAGTTATTAAAGAGATATGAACCATTACTGGACTTTTTGTAAGAAACTGAAATTAGAAGTTGAACTGGGCTTAGATGATTAGATATGGGGTTATGGAAATAATGTAGACAAATGTTAATCATAAAGTAAGAGTTTGATACATTTTTTTACTTATATCTGTACCAAAGAGTGTTGGAAGTCATTCTTTTTTGGTTTCACTTCTTTTCCTCTTTTTTTCTTACACTTTTAACTGGCAGAGTGCTGTCATGTCCCCTGGCCATGTCCCTTGGCCATGCCCACCCAGCCATGCCCACCCAGCCAGTCATTAGGGCAGAGAACCGGTTGTTAAAATATTTGAATCCCACCACTGTTTCCAACTCTTAAGATTCTGTTAAGATTATTGTTCATTTGAAATTTATTTACACTTCTAGACCAGTCATTAAAATGTATGGTCACAAAGAAAACATGTTTTCTAATAATAGCAAAAGATCTGATCATCATTGTACATAAAGTGGGCACTTTAATAATATATGTTTAATCCTCTGTATTTCAGCACACACCTGCAATTTTTACAAGAGAAGCTGTTCTAGTTGCCTATTGCCATCAGAATAGGCAATGCATTAATTTGGGCTAGGGAGAAAAATCTCTTTAATGGGGCATGTATATATTTAAAGAATATTTATGGATAATCCAAAAGGGATGAAGATTGCATTATAATGAAGGTAGGAAGGTATTGGAAGCACTGGCTCTGTCCAACTGGAAATCTTGGTCCCAAGGGATTCTCTGCCATATTTTGGTCAAAATTTTATAAAGGCCAAGAGGGGATATTACTGAAAAGCTACAGTGTGCAAAATCATAATTTATCTTTTTAATAAATACCCATGTGAACTATAGAGAGAATGGTTACATCATCTGCATATATGTAATTGGTGACCAGGCAATGAACAAGACATGGAGGATGATGTTCTGGCTTAGCAAAGACATCAACAACATTGCTAATATGTAAATTAATCAATGGCGAGACAAGAATGCATTCTTATTTCAGGCCCTTTTGAATAGGGACAGGTTTGGTTAAATTGTCATTGCACTTGCCCTTTCTTTGAATGGTGGAGCCATGAGGCATTGCTATTATCAGTTTAAGGGATCATTGACCAATCAATGCGGCAGCTATTTTTCTCCAAAGTCCACCATGTAGTTTTGAATCAAGAGCTAGCCTTAAGTAATTGACAGGAACACAAAGGCATTTTTGGTGGGATAGAGCAGCGGCTCCCAACCTTTTCGGCATCAGGGACCAGTTCCATGGAGAGAGATTTTTTCAAGGACTGGGTGGGGGCTGGTTTTGTGTGCTGCCTGCATCTCATGGATGCAGTTTCACTTGTTTGCATGGCCCAATTCCTGGCATGCTGTGGACCGGTGCCGGTCCATGGAGCAGGGGTTGGGGACCCCTAGGATAGAGTATTTCTCAGCCAAATCATGATACATTGGTTGATTGTTTAATGTTCAGAACTGAATCCAGCTGCTCAGGGGCCAGAATTTTCTCTTGTTGCATTCAATCCAATTCTTTATAATATAGGAATCTGGTGTATAATTTTCTAATTACAAATGAGAGAGTATTTCTCAATAATTAGTTGGATCAGATTTATCACCTTTTTTGTACATTGGGAGGAGACAGAATTAAGCCAATTTTTGGAGATACTGAATGAGGGATTGGGACAGATGAGATTGGGTGGGATTTATTTTTAGAAATTCTGCTAAGGTTAGATCTTTATTTGGAGTTTTATTGTGGGAGGTTCATAACTGGAAGCTTTCAAGAAGAGACTGGGCTGCCATCTGTCAGAAATTTGGTGGGCAGTTGGATTAGGTGATCTCCAAGTTCCCTTCCAACTCTGTTATTCTGTTGTTGTTCTGTTGTCCCATAGGGAATTAAATTATAGCTATTTATAGGGTTGAATTCTGCTAGAAATCAATGTACTTGGTGTCAGAAGACTGCCTTCAGATATCACAACCTGCTGTAACCTGGTCCTATTCTGTAGTGCATACTTTTGTTTCTTCTCCTTTAATACTTTTTTTTAACAGAATAAAGATTTTGTATGAAAAGAAGTTATTACTTATGTGAGCATTCTTGTAAGCTTTGATGACCTGTGTTGTAGCTGAAATGTACTCCTTATCAAATCAAGATTTGAGGTGTTTGTTAGACAGATATAAAGAAGGTCATCTGGACTATAAATGGTCTTGGGCAAAGCTGATGATTTGCTGAAAATTGAACAGTGTCTCATGAGCATTATTGACTGCTGTCATAGACTGTCTCAAAAAATTAACAGCTGGATCAACAAAAAATTGAATTGAGATGTGGACAATGTATAAGACCAGAAAGGTTTCCGTCAGTAGAAGGGGAACAAAAAACTTGTGGGGTGTCAATTTTGCTTTAGTGATAGTGGGTTATTCTCTAGAAAAAAGTGACATTAAATATTTGCAACAAGATGCAAAATCACTATGTATTAGCTATTATCATCTAGTAATTGAGAATAAATGTTCCCCTTCAGCTCCAGTTCACCTTCAGGGTCATCTGACATAAAGCCATTAAGTATCTTTAAGTTTCAATGAGACTAAGAATAGTCCCCAACCTCCCCCCATTGATTGCAACAAAACTTTAGATTTCCATGAGTTTATCCCAGCTGGTAATGTGCAAGTGGATTATAGTGCTGGAAAAGAGTTTCATCGTTGGTCCCTATGCTGGCATTAGAATAACCTGTAACTATTTTTATCAAGTTTGGGTCTTTTGATGCTCAAGAACATTAAAAAGGACAAATGGACAAGTTTTAAGAATTAAAACTGAATTAGAATTAAATAAATAAATAAAAAAAGATTAAATAAATATTCAATATTCTAGTAACATATTTGGACCATAATATCAGAAAAAAGCATTCATGCTTTCCTGCTGCTAAAAATGTGTTTTAGCCAATCTTGGCTGATCTCAAAAAGTTAACCAAGGTTGCACATGGTTGTTACTTGGATGAAAGACCACAAGGAAATCCCAAGACTGCAGACTAGACTGAGAAGTTTTAAAAAATCTTAGAAGGCAATGGCAAACCACTACATTTTGCCAAGAAAAATTCATGGATGTATTCAGGACATCACCTGGACTCAAGCTGATTTGGAGTATAAAGCAGGGATGGGATTCTACCAGTTTGCACCTATTCGCTAGAACCGGTTGTTAACATTCTAAGCAGTTCTGAGAACCAGTTGTTAGAAGAAATTACTGGCCTAATCCTGTACGGAAGGCAGAAAGGAAACATTCTGGTGTTGCTTATAGAAACTGCCTCTCCATTAAACCTTATTACATTCTTGGCAAGACTAGACTTCCTGTCTCAGGAACTTCTCTGGAGTTTCCCCCCCCTCCTTTGCTGGTACTTTGCTTGTGTGGAGTGACCATTCAAAGTTACAATGGCAATGAAAAAAGTGACTCATGACCATTTTTCACACTTACGACTGTTGCAGCATCCCCACAGTTATGAGAGGCCAGGCGAGGAGATGTGTGCTTCGATGTGAGTGATATTAAGTTGGCCACGCCCAACCAATAACATGAGCACCAAGCCATGTCCACCCAGTCACATGACCACGAAGCCACGCCCACCACCTAAGCCACACCCACAGAACCGGTTGTTGAAAATTTGAATCCCACCCCTGGTATAATGTAAATGAAATCTAAAATACAGTTACAAGAAGGAGTCTGGAAACGATATAAATATTTATGTGCATATACCGTATGTCATTATATAGTTTTTAACTCTAAGAAATGCTTCTATAGTTTTGATAAGATTGCAAGGAAAAGTAAAATTCATTGGAAGTTTTTCAAATATTACAGTAATATTTTTTCTGGCTTATCAACAGACAAAGTCTTGCTTGGCCATTGCACAGGAAAGATATTTCTGAGCCCACAACAAACTGTCTGGTGGAGTTTCCTTCCTTCTTGGAACTCCAATGATGAATTCTTCCAGTGAAATTACTGCAAGTCACTCTGAGAATTCCAGTTAATACAACCGAGTTGTAAACTTAGCAGTGCCCAACATGTAAAGTCACTAAAGTAAAATTAATTCAACCATTAAAATGTATACATGGACAAGTGAAGTTTCTGATGTTTAATGTAGCCCTTCATTAGAAAAAAATCCTAGTAAAAATTACAAACATTATACTTATGAATGTATACTACAAGACTTAGAGAACACTAGGCAATGCTTGCTTAGTATTTATATATCTTCCTTCTTCAGAGATAACATAAATGTCATATGAAAACCTGTGTTGATTAAAGTTTTTGGTTAGAGCTGGTGACAGCAACCTTAAGCTATAGAAATTCTTGGGCTTATTTTGGGCCAGTCAGACTTTATCTCCTCAGTATGCTTCATAGAGTTGGTGTTGTTGAAAAAAAATGGAGGAGGAAATACTACGTGTATGCCATCTTACCTGGATGAGTATAAATCTAGTAAATAATAAATAAGCTCCTAAAATCAGCTTCAGAAAAAAATGAGTTTATAATGAATTCCAAAAGAATAATGGCAAAAACTGAAAAGATATCCATACCCTTGATGTGTTTTTCATCCACTGAAAAGTCATTTTCTTTTTTCCTAAAACCAGGGTATTGGGGTAGATTTCTCATGCAAAAAAGGACACACAGACAAAAGAAGACGAAGTTTGGTATGTGCAGTAGAGTAATACAATGATAGGAAATCATACTGAGTTTGCAGGGTGTGTAGACTGTTCTGTTCAAAGTATGCATCACTTGCAGCAGCAGTGCCTGTAGAAGAAATCAAATTGTACAAGATGGCACACGTGGTCTCATGTCCATGCTCCTACATTAATGCATGTACAAAGAGACAGGGCCACCATGTTTATTGGATTCCCTGTGGACAGTGAACCATGGAATCATACAATAGGCAGGGACCTTAGAGGACATCCACTAAAGACTAAACCCTGGTCAGAAGGAAGGAGCTTCTTAGCATAGTTCAGGTGGTGAATTTTATTTTTTGTATATTTACAGTATATCCCTCCTTAGTTATTTTTATAAATAACTGAAGGCAGTGAACACGCACAGTATTCCTTCCTTCTTCTATTTTCCTTACAACAACCCTGTGAGTTGAGTTAGATGGAGAGTGACTGGCCCAAAGTCACCCAAGTAGCTTTCATGCCTAAAGTGAGTCTAGAACTTGCAATCTCCTGGTTTCTAACCTGAGACCAAACTGACTTATTAACCTCTAGACTTTTTAACCTGGGGTTCTTCACAGAACCTCAAACTGGCTCTGTGACAATGTCTGAACAGAACTTCTGTATCGATTGGCTCATTCTAGAAGCATCTTTTGCTAAAAAGCTTCTCCTACTGTTCTCTATGGATGCCTGTTATTTTTTTCAAAATTTAGGACCACTTATCTTAATGCCAATTCAATTGAAGTATCTAAACTATATCTGTTAACAAAAATCTGCAGTTTAATGATTGAGATCAGCCACTTTTGTTAAAAGAAGACATCCTCAGGATAGCAATAAATTTATATAAATTACATAATCTGCTTCTGCAATAAAATGGTTGCTAGGAATAGTCCCAATTGCTTTAAGCAGAAATTAGAACTCATTCAAAACTATCCAGAGATAGATGGTAGTTTTTTTTAAAAAAAGTTTTATTCAGTTTTCCACATTTTAACATCTCTTTTTAGTGAACAGCATGATTACAGGTTTCACATATACATGCAAATATGACCATAATTACATATTCAATTTTTGTATTTAATTTCTTATCTTAACAATGCTTTTATACATTTTCTATTTTATTATATTATTCCAAATGCTTATCTCATTATTTAATTCACGTATATTAACTTCATAATTGTTATACTTTAGTACTTTTAACTGTCACATTTGTATATCCCATCTTAAGTTCTGATTAATAACACTCCTTCTATAAATTGGTTTCCCCCCTAAAGTATCAATTTAAGTGTGCCACCTCTAAGTTACATATTCACTAATCATCTCCCCCTTTAAATCCCATTAAATGTTTAACATTTTATTACCTAAAACATTAAAATTAATAATCCCATTTAAAACTACATAACATATATAAGTCAGATTCTGCATGATTTCCCCTTTTTAATTTCATAAAGTTTATCTACAATTTCAGGAAAAAAGGAAGTATTAATCTGCTCATTTAATCCTAAACCCTGATGTTAATTCCATTTCATCTCTCCTCCTATATCATTTCATTTATTTCATATTTAAACAAGAAAACCAGCATTCCAATCCTAAAAGTATTTCAATATATTTAATAAACATATTCCATTAAAGAACATTGAATTCCATTATCAAAAAATAGCAGTTCTATTTTCCGTCTTATCAATCTATATGTCCCCATTTCACAACTACAAATTTATTTATGTTACCCTCCCCAGCATCTTGCCAAATCCCCTCTCCAAATGTCAATCACCCATTATCTCTATGTCTAATTAAACAATTTTCCCATTTTTTTACAGTTCCCATATTTCTCTGTTCCCAAATCCTGTTTCTTATCCCTTTCTTTTCCCTTGTATTTTCCCCTTTATTCTTTCACTCCAGTTTTTATTCCCCTCTCTATTTATAACTTCCTTCTGCCCTTCAAATTTCTGCTGATCCTTTTTCCCTTTTTTAATTTTCCAGATATTTCCCTCTTTATTCAACTTCCCAAATCTCCAATATTTATTTCCAACTCTTTTCCTCTTTCTTTCCAGAGTTCTTTGTTCTCGATGATAATTAAAGATGGCCCCTTCTATGATTTGCTCCACCTCCTCTTCTGTCTTTGGTCCTTGTTGTTCATACTCTGCAATCACATTTTCAATGAATTTTAAAGCAAAGCCCAGCGTTTCACCTCGTTCGTGTAATATTTCTTTCGTGTTTCTAAGTTCCATTTTTAATGCTAGAAGAGATATTGCCATTTTACAGCTTTCTAATTAGCAATTTAATCCAAATAGTGTCTTTAAAGTTAATTTCCAACAGTCAGCTTTTATTTTCTTCCTCAGGTTTTAATCCTCAGCTAATCCAATGCCAAATCCATATAAGAATCAACAATTAATCCAAGGGCAGAATCTTCCTGTTTCTTTCTTTGTTTCAATGTTTCAATTTTTCAAAGTTGTTTTATTGTATCAATTTTCCTTACAATTTTAAGAAACAGAGTCTTTTGAAAGAAAAACAAGTTAGATTTAACTCAGATGGCACTCTTTGTTATGACAAATCTTCACCCCCTCTTTTCTTTTTTCTTCCCAATTATTCAGAGCTTTTTAAACCACGATCTTCCAAATAAAGGTCAAATCCAATTGATATTAAATTTTCTCTTTAACAATCTATAGTTCAGCTTTATTAGTGCCTATATAGAATCAAAATATACTTATCCAAATTGATTAGATTCCCCAGTTTCCCCAGCTTCTACCTTTCTCGGTTCAAAGCCCTGCTGCTGTCAAAAGCAATTCACACCTTTTTCTCTCTCTCTTTCTATTCTCCGCTTTAAGTCCTTTCTTGAAAATTCTTTGAAATGTTAATCCCGGGAGCACCTTCCATTTAATTGTATCATCCTGTTCCTCCTGCTGTTTGCTTCTTTCTCTCTCTCCTGCACAAACTTATTCCAGTCTAATCTTCCCCTTCAGGGTGGCCATTTTGGACCACCGCTTCAGGCATCTTCGGGAGGGAGCAATTGCCAAGCCGGGGAGTGGATTTGGGACTCCCCTCTACCCAGCTGATGGACTCCCCTTCCTCCGCTGCCCCTCCAAGGCGGCTTCTGCCCCAAATCTGCTTGATCAGGGCTCTCCGACACCAAAGCACAGACCAAAGCTGCGTACAGTCATGGTCAGCGGTCTGTCTTCGGGGAAGCTCAAAACCAGCTAGATTGTAGTTTGCAGTATAAAATAATTAAATAATATTTATTGTACTGTAAGATCTCTACATTTGAAAAGGAATAGCAAGACAAAAATGTTTTCCTGCATATGATGCAAAGATGAAATTTTAAAAAAGTTTTGGAGTAATAACATTTTTAGGGTATGCTAAAAATATTGCAACAAAATGTATTACAAAAACTATTTTTCTTTGTATCTGGGGTGGGACTTCAAGTAGTGGTGAGCTACATGACTATTAGCAAACAGAAGCTGACAGTTCCCCACCTCTGTTTCTGACTACCAAATGATAATTTCTTCGATAAAGAGTTTATGTCTATTAACTGAAGGGGAAATTTTAGAAGAAATTTGGAAAAAAAGCAAGCATGGTCAATTCTGAAATACAACCTTTGAAGAAAAAAGTAGTAAAACCTAGAAGCAAGGGAGGAAGATTTAGGGAGATTCTATACGTATCATACCAAGAAAAAGGCCAAAAGCCTATTAATAAGCATACACAACAGATATCCTCAAATTATTGTAAATGTCAAATCTGCGCCAATCTGATCCCTTAGGAAAGAAAAACCCTCAACTCCATTTGGATGAAGTGATAGGGTATTTTTACTAAAGGACACTGGTTACAGCAAAGTTAGACTAGAACTAAGTTTCCTGTATGAAAATATACAAAAAGTTTAGAATAGAATAACAAAGTGGGAAGGGACCTTGGATGTCTTCTAGTCCAACCCCCTGCCTGGGCAGGAAACCCTACACCACTTCAGACAAATGGTTATCCAATACCTTTTTGAAAACTTCCAGCGTTGGAGCATCCACAACTTCTGGAGTTGTTCCACTGATTAATTGTTCTGTCAGGAAATTTCTCCTTAGTTCTAAGTTTCTTCTCTCCTTGATTACTTTCCATCCATTGCTTCTTGACCTGCCCTCAGGTGCTTTGGAGAATAGCTTGACTCCCTCTTCTTTGTGGAAGTCCCTGAGATATTGGAACCCTGCTATCAGGTCTCCCCTAGTCCTTCTTTTCATTAGACTAGACATATCCAGTTCCTGCAACCATTCTTCATATGTTTTAGCCTTCAGGCCCCTAATCATCTTGGTTGCTCTTCTCCGCACTCTTTCTAGAGTCTCAACATTTTTTTTATATCATGGCGACCAAAACTGAATGCAGTATTCCAAGTGTGGCCTTACCAAGGCATTATAAAGTGGTATTAATACTTCACGTGATCTTGATTCTATCCCCTTGTTTATGCAGCCTAGAACAGTGTTGGCTTTTTTGTCAGTTCCTGCATGCTGCTGGCTCATATTTAAATGGTTATCCACTAGGACTCTGAGTTCCCTCTCACAGTTAATACTATTGAGCAAGGTACCACATATACTGTACCTGTGCATTTGATTTTTCTTGCCTAAATGTAGAACCTTATTTTTTCACCACTGAATTTCATTTTGTTAGATAGCGCCCAATGTTCAAGTCTGTCAAGATCCTTCTGTATCTTAAGCCTATCTTCTGGAATGTTGGCTATTACTTATCCCAGCCCATCCCCCATGACCACTCCATCTTCAGCCAGTGAAGATCCACCTAGGTGTTTTGAGAATTCTGACAGGTTTGAGGTAATCCACATTTTTTTCTCTGGGTGTATGGCCTTGAGTGCTGGCACAAACTGGTTCCAAGTTGCTCTTTGTCAAATTGTCATTCCCCCCTTCCTAATTCCCATCATACACCAATATATGTTTATTGCCCATTTGTTCCCCGCATGCTCCCTCCCTCCTAGCCTGACAGTAAAATTGTCCTATGAGTGGCCTGAAAATCCTTACAAATTTCATTTCCAATGTGATCAACTACAAGTTTTGCAATATTATTTGCAATAGTTATTAAGCTTAATCCATTTGTGGGGAGACAAGGTGAATTGTATCTTTCATTTAAATCAGGGGTAGTCAACCTTTTTATACCTACCGCCCACTTTTGTATCTCTGTTAGTAGTAAAATTTTCTCTAACCACCCACCGGTTCCACAGTAATGGTGATTTATAACCCCTACCGCCCACCATGAAAGCTGGAATGCCCACTAGTGGGCAGTAGGGACCAGGTTGACTACTACTGAGTTAAATCATAAAAATATTCTTCTGTTGAGCCATGGCTAGCCTTAGAATGGGAAATCCTTGATCCTGCACATGTGGAGGCAATAGATCCCAAATGGGCCTGGAGTCACAAGGCAATCATGATGGGAGCAGGAACCAAGGTAAGGGACTAGGATCAGTGACAGACAAGTTCAGATATACCCACAGCTACTGCTATGCTATTGTACTCAAGGAACGAATGTGGGTCTGTTGCAGCAGATCCTGTTTCCAAATCAGGACACAAGACCACAAAGGGTAGGAGAATACAGGTTTTTATTTGTGCAAAAGGTTCAGAGCATTAGCACGGCAAATTCTGAACCGCTGGCTATTCTTGAGGGGATACTTTTATGCAGCTCCCAGTCTCAGCTTTTCCCAGGGCGTACTACAAAAGGGGGAAGTAAGTCTAATCAGCCATTTTGCACAATTCAGTATATAAATACTTGTCTTACACCATCTGTTATTTTCCATACCCACCTTTGCCACCCTTGCCATTTAGCTGTTTACAGGAACATATCTAATTCTTAGACTTAGATTCAGCAATTTTCTGGTTTTCACAATATTATATTAAGCAACTTCTATAATATTTGCGATATAAGCTAAGAAACTTCTGCTAATTATAAGAATACTTTTCTGGTAACTTTCCATTCTGCTTCAAGTCAGGCCTATTTCTCAAACCTAACCTATCTTACAGGGTTTTATGAAGTTAAAATTAAGAGGAAGAAGGCTATTTTTACTGCCATAAGTTGCTAGATAAAAGGAAGGATGGATGGATGGATGGAAGGATGGATGGATGGATGGACTGAATCAAAGAATTTTTCCACCTCCATAATTAAATAGAAAAAAAATTGAAAAATAATTCCTTGAAATGAATCCAATTCCAAGAATAGCTCCAAATGGGAAATAATTAAAACAAACATTTGTGTCCAGGAATTGCAGTCAGATATTCACGAGTACAAATGCTTTCAAGCGGGAAAGGCAGGGAGGTGGTCTTAGTGCTTTAACATCATGAATATTCCAAGGAGGCTTTTTTCCTACCTAGGGAAATTCTCATTTTCTTCTGGTAATATCCTGTTGGGTGTGTCGTGGGATTTCCAAAGCAGCTGGAGTCTCCTATATAAGGCAGTGAGCTGAGCAATAGGCCGACAATCAACAAGTGAAAGCTGCAGAGTGTCAATTTAAAGCTCGAGTTTGCAGAAGACAACAAGACAACTATTCTGTTCATCTAACTAGAACTAAGATTTCACATTCCACAGTTGCTATTGGTAAGTAAAAAAAAAAATAATTGAAAGCTTTTTAAAAATTTTTCAAAGGATGCCAAAGGGAAAGTTGAATAGAAAAAGGACATGTGAGTAATAACAACATTCATTCCATCTTAAAACTGCAATTTGCTCAATTTCTTTTAGAAAATACATTTATAATGCAGGATCAAAGAATAAAAGTATTATTTATATTATTAAATATATATTACTTTTCACATTAATCTGCCCTTTAAAATTAAATTATAAATTCAACAGAGAACTAATGCCAATCTGAATTTTCTTAAACATATATATAAGTCTAACGTACAGAATGTAAGTCTCACTTCATGAAATTCATACTTTATATTCTTATGGCATGTCCAGAAAGTAATTTTCTCCTAATGATTGAATTGCAATTCTCAGAATTCCCAGCCAGCATAGCTAATTGCCATTTAATATAACAAAATGCCAATCGCTGGGAATTGTCATTTCAATTCATTTGGAAGGTAGATTAAACGCTGGGGAAGGAATAAGCTACTTTAACTCCATACTTTAAAAAGTATGCATGCAGAATGTTTTCACCAGTTCGACGCCTTTCTAGCTCCAGTTTGTGTTTACAGCATTCAAATGTTTTAAATAGATTCAGACTAGCTCTCTTGAAAACACGTAATCCTGTAATCTCATTGACCAATCTGTTGCTGATAACTGGGAGAGGAAAATGAGAGGGAAAAAGAACTTGGTGTGTCAGAAGGCTGATGAGGTTTAAATGCTACTTTTGTTTGGATTTCAAGTTTAATATAAAACTGCATGTGAATTGTATGTTTTTATTTACACACACATACACACACATACAAACACACTTGAGAAAACCCATTACTTCTTTGATCAATTTAGAACAACCTATTATTTTAATTGTTTTTTAATCCAGACACTGCAGAACTATCAACAGGAACAAAGCTAGAGGATTTAAAGATTGTTTCTGCTGTGATGAATACCTTTCACTTTCTCTCCATTCTTTGCTATGGTAAGTGAGTATTTCAAATCTTAGGAGCCTTTCTGACTGAGTGGAAGCAACATTTCTTACTGTAGGTTTCTTTTCACTGAAATAGGAATCTTATTTTATACTTTTAAAAAATTACACTAATAATACAAAGTAGAAAAATATTTTGACTAAAAACAGACAGCAAACCAATGTCAAAAATACAGGATATTTCCTATATTTTATGTTTGTGTGAGGGTGAATGATATCAAAAATTTACCAAGGTCTGCTTAATGATGTTCTCTCATAGTGGTTTCCAAACTGTCCGAAGGAGAAAGTTATCACCAGATTCATTTTTCTCTTTTTTATTATTCTCAAAACTCAGACAATCGTTTTTGTCTGTTTCCTCTTTCTATCTTTTCTAGATCACTTGTTATATTTCATCCACTTTCTTTTCATTCTGTTTTCTTAATCAAGTCATTTGTTTCCATTAAAAACATGCTTTAGGTTCCATTCCATATTAGAAGTCCAGTCTAGGTATATGGCTGGTAGTTTTGTGCTCTCTTCCTCTTCCATCCAATTCATAGTTATTTTCCTTCTGTTTTTTAAACCAAAACCATTCCTCTTCCCATAGCTATTCTCCCTACCTTTATTTCTGTCTTCTTTTAGCATGAACTACATTTCTGGTCTCTAGGGCTTAGTTCAGATAGCTAAATTCTAACAGCACAGTATAAAAAAGATGTTGAGACTCTAGAAAAGTGCAAGAAGAGCAACCAGGATAATTAGGGGACTGGAGACTAAAACTTTTATTTTATTTTATTTTATTTTATTTTATTTTATTATTTTATTTTATTTTGTCAAGCGATTATAAGATAACAGGTATAAGTATAAACATAGTTATGAATACATGAAATGGATACAGATAAGAAAAAAGAAGAAACAATAGGACAGGGACGGTAGGCACGTTGGTGCATTTATGCAGGGCCCCTAATATATGAAGTACGTATAAAGAATAAGATATGAAGAATGGTAACAGGAACTGAGTTTGGCTAAGTCTATGAAGAGAAGGACCAGGGGAGACATGATAGCAGTGTTCCAATATTTGAGGAGCTGCCACAGAGAGGAAGGGATCAAGCTATTTTTCAAAGCACCTATAGGCCAGACACGGAATAACTGAACAAGGAGAGATTTAACCTGGAAATAAGGAGAATTTTCTAACAGTGAGAACCATCAACCAGTGGAACAGCTTGCCTTTGGAGGGGCTTCATCACTTGTGGGAGCTTCATCACTTGAGACTTTCAAGAAGAGATTAGTCTGCCATTTGTCAAAAATGGTGTAGTGTCTACTGCTTGGGTGGAGGGTTGGACTAGATGACCTACAAGGTCCCTTCCAACTCTGTTAATGTGTTAAAACAACCATTTGTTATTCTGTCTTGTTTTAGGACTTTTATTATTTAAGGTTAGCAATGGTTGGACATACCATGCATCAGAGGAAAATATGAATTACACCAAAGCAGAGAAATGGTGTAAAACCCATTTCACAAACCTGGTTGCTATTCAGAATAAAGAGGAAATTCACTACTTAAATGCAACATTTCCTAGAAATTCAAAATATTACTGGATTGGTATCCGAAAAATTGAGAATGAATGGAGATGGATTGGAACAAACAAGCAACTGACAGAAGAAGCTAAAAACTGGGCTGACGGTGAACCAAACAATGGAAAAACGAATGAGGACTGTGTCGAGATCTATATAAAACGAACAAAAGATTCAGGAAAGTGGAATGATGAACCATGCTATAAAACTAAAAGAGCTTTGTGCTATAATGGTATGGATTGATATCACTCTAATTACTGTTTATACTGTTTTTAGTAGGAAAACTACATATCTATTTTTAGGATTTTTGTAAACATTGAAAAATAAGGGGTTAGATTCAGATTGAATCATTCCTGATGTAAAATTGTAAATCAATTATATGTCTCAATGGGACGTCTGGTAAGAATATATTTGGAGTAATTTCATTGTATAGATTCTGCTTCTAATATTCCAAAGAGCTATACTAAAAAAATGTTCAACATCAGATGTAATAATTGTTGCTGGCTATAAATGGAAGTCCAATCAAATTAACATTGGATGTATCTTGTGAAGTGCAAAGATATGGGGTTATTATGGGGAAGTCATATGAAAGAAATTTTGGAAACAGTTTTGCATGAAAGCAAGAATTTGGAAAAATCTATGTAATATATGGAAATAGTTGTTCCTGTTTTTTTTTTTCATTATGGAAATTTTTTTCCACTGAAATTTGTACAATACAGCAGACAGCTTTTAAAAAGAAAAAAAGAAACAGCACCAAAAGGACAAAAATCCCAAAAGGGGAAAATGAATCTCCAAGATAGAAACATAGTTTTTTTCCTCTTTTCTTCTTAAAGGGAAATACCTTATTGTATTATTGTGTTATAATAGCCATAATATCATTACTGTAACGTTTTCACAATATAATCTGCTTAATTGTCTTGCAGCTTCTTGTACTCCAAATTCCTGCAGTGGTCGTGGGGAATGTATAGAGACAATTAACAATTACACCTGCCAGTGCAACAAAGGGTTCTATGGACGTGACTGTGAACATGGTATGATTAATTAGTCATTTAGTTAGTTCAAACTCATTGTGGATTTCCCATTCTGTCCATTTGTTCTACTTTGGAACAAATGCCTTATCCAAACCCTTCTGTTCTCTTGTAGTAATTTCTTGCAATCAACTGGAAGACCCAGATCAAGGTATCTTTATGTGCAAACATCCAATACAGGATTTTGGCTTTAATTCTTCTTGTGATGTTCAATGCAAGGAAGGTTACAAACCAACTGAGATGGAATCAATAACATGTACAGATTCTGGAAAATGGTCTGCACCATCTCCATTCTGTAAAGGTATGTACATTTGACTGTGAAACCAAATGAAAACCAAAGAGAATTGTCTAAGTCTGTGTTGTAGAATTAGAAGCATTTTATTCAGCTGTCAAAACATTTTTGTGCTACCTTCACTTAAAATCATGACTGTGTCTCAAGATACTCTGAACAATTCTTTAAGTCACCAAAGGTGGATTTTATTTTACCAATACACTAAGGTTTTATGCATACAAATGCATTCTAAACTGAAACTTTGTTTTTTAGTTAGTTATTTCTCTTGGTTAGATTGGAAAGATTATCACATTAAATAAACACAGGAATGTAATAATATGAATTGCATTCTATTCCACATTCTATTATCTGTCACTTATTACAGTCCCCGACTTATGACCACAGTTCACCCTAAAGTTTCTGTTGCTGAAAAAGACAAATGTGAAGTGAGTTTTGCCCTATTTTAGAACCTTTGTTGCCACAGTTGTTAAGTGAATCACTGCAGTTATTAAGTTAATAACAGTTATTAAGTTAATAACACAGCTGTTAAGTGGATCTGCCTTCCCTACTGACATTGCTTATCAGAAGGGGGCAAAAGGTGACCACATGCCTCCCAGGATATTGCAACTATCATAAATACATGCCATTTGCCAAGCATCCAAATTCTGATCATGTGAGCATGGGAATGCTGCAAAGGTTGTGAAAAGCAGTCATAAGTCACTTTTTTCAGTGCTGTTGTCATTTTGAACACTCACTGAATAAATGACTGTAAGTAGAGGATTGTATAATATTTGTTATTGTGGAACACAAATTTTGTAAGTATTCTGATGACGAATTCACAGCTTTAGTTTGTGTTCAGCCAATAGACATTTGGTTGACCAAGGAAGTTGCCTAACCTAATGGAGTACAATTCTGTCTTTAGTTGTGGAATGCCATGCACTACAGAAGCCTGCACATGGTTTATTCAACTGCTCCAACCCTTCTGGAAATTATGCCTGGAATTCATCTTGCAATTTTTCTTGCAAAGAAGGTTTCGTTTTGAAAGGCCCCAGTATACTCCAGTGTGGTGCATCTGGGGAATGGGATGGACAGGAGCCTACATGCGAAGGTGAAGGTCTTACCTTATTGCCTTACTGTTGCTGTTTTTCTATGTTCTGCTCTTTGACCATATATGAGATGACTTACGGCATGACCTGCCTCTATTTCAGTGGTGGAATGTCAAGCAGTACGTCAGTCAGAAGGAAGCCTTATGAATTGTTCCCATAATGCTACAGAACTGAAGTATAAATCAACCTGTGATTTTGCTTGTGCAAAGGGTTACACTTTAAGAGGATCACCCCAGATTCAGTGCTTATCAGATGGACACTGGAGTCAGCCAATTCCTGTTTGTGAAGGTAAGGGACAGAGATTGGACGATCCAGTAATATATTTTGGTTACTGGTGCTACATGCATGCCAGGGGTCATTTTTATACTTATTGTAGTGACAGGGGTTTTACTAGAATTGTATGAAATAAGCATGTCTATGATGTAGAAATATTATATTTTTCTAATTTCTAGTACTTTCTAGTACTTTGAAGCATAAGTACATCAAAGTCAATTAACCTCCTTTCCCACTTATACAATATTAACCTCCCAACTCATCATTTTTACACATAATTGCCATATAGTAAAAAATGACCAAAATGACAATAAAAAGTCATCTTATATGAAAATACTGTATGAAAATATAACACTCCATATTTTTTCAGTCTAAGTGATAATTCAAATCCTATCATTTACAGCCATGCATTGCCCTGAACTAAAGCCTTCGGCTCATGGCTCCATGAGTTGCTCTGGTCCTTCTGGAAACTCTGCCTGGAATTCAACCTGCAAGTTTGCATGTGAAGAAGGATTTAAACTGAATGGGTCCAGTGAACTCCAGTGTGATGATTCTGGACACTGGGATGCATCACAGCCAGAATGTGAAGGTACCTTCTTATCTTAGTTCTTAGTATTGTTTTCCTACGGGATATATTTTTTTAATGTAGTGAATTGGCCCATTTATCATCAAAGTAAATTGTTGTTGTGTGAGACTCCAAAACAAAATGGCTGCTGAAGAATAAGGGCCTTTCTTTCTCTTTATTGTATTTATTTATTTATTTATTTATTTTGTCAAGCGATTATAAGATAACAGGTATAAGTATAAACATAGTTATGAATACATGAAATGGATACATATCAGAAAAATAAAAAGAAACAATTTCTTACTCATGATCTGCTGTGTTTGCTGCCAGAGCTGGTTCTTCGGCAATCTTGCCCCCTGGATTTGAAAGGGAGCATTTAGGAATGGCCCAAGATAGTTTTTGGATGGCTGTGGACCCACCCAGAAGGGGAAATCTTGAAGATTGTAGTTCCTCATGGGAGTAGCTGAAAAATAAATGGTCTTTTTTACATCTCTTCCTACCAATAGAATTTTATCATAAGCATTCCTATAATTTTTAAGTTCACTTTTTGAACTTTTGATTTTGTTATTATCTTTAAATTGTTATCTTCTGTTATTATCTTTAATTGGTTGGCTGAATGCTGAATTATATCAACCCCAGCTGGATTTTTTTTTTGGTTTTTTTCTTTGATTTATTAGACTGCTTTTTTCAATTTCGCTTTCATTGACTTTGGATTTGTATTTAATTAACCTGCAAAAACTTTTTGGATCAAAATAGTCAGAAAATATCTTCTCTGTCTTTTTTCCTTCCTCCCTGCTTTGAGCCACAATATATTGGATTACAGAGAGGAGGAGGAGGCTGACACCCAAGGGGGAAAACAGAGTCTGTCTAGCAATATGCAGTTTTTTAGTTGATTTTATTCCTAAAAGGTTGGATGAATTTATAAAGTCTGGGCAAAACATTTTTTTAAAAACAGACATTAAATATTTTAAACCTAAAAGAAGAACTTGTTTTCAAAGTAGCAGATTCATTGGGAAGAAATACAGACACAGAAATAACACAGATAGTGGAGAACATGGAGAAGAAATGTGATTTCCCAGCTGTATCCTGGCCAGGAAGGAATATAGACTCAGAATAGAGCCAACTCCATAAACCTTATGAAAGTGTAACACTGTGCTTTTATATAATAGCAGAAAACTTCTGGGTGGATAAGTGGCAAATGTTTTTTTAAGGGTTTTGAAAGAGAGTGGGAAATGGACTTAATACATCTGATTGAGGAACAATTGTATTTGATTTTTTGGGGCAAGATAGATTTAGTTTGGAGACTGGGTTTATTATATTCAATCAATTAGCAATTGATAAGAGATGGCATAAAGAAATGCATATGTATATTTGATTTGGGACCAATTAGGGTTTATATTTGGGATAATTTGGGATTGAAGCCATGATACATTTTTTACGATTTGATTACAATAATATTTTGTTAACAGAGGGTTTTGGAATTTCAATCTTGTCTATCTCTTGTTATTGTTCTTAATTTATATTACATTTATTCTTCTATATGTTTGTTATTATTGCTTTTTCTGTTAACTATTTTGTTATTTATAGATGACAGGCTAACAACTTGTTAGTAGATTTGATAGTTTAATAGTTTAAAATTCTTTTGGCCTGTTTCACAAGGGGTGGGAAACTAACATTACTGAATTATATTAATCAGCATTCATTTAGGGAGGAAGTTATGTCTATATGTGTTAGCCTTCTTTTTTCTTTTCAGTGTTTTTTGTTGGGATTTTTAATTCTCTTGTCCTTTTTTGAATATTTTGGTATTTTGTATTTTAATTTTCTTTGAATATTTTTTTTTTCACACAAAACAGTAAATAGTTGTATATGCTATGTTTATTTCCAGCAATAAAATGTGTAGCAGTGCAGCCTCCTGAAATGGGAATTGCCAAACATTCTTCCAATGACACAAATCCAAGTTTGAAGTCAGTCTATGAATTTAGCTGTATGAAGGGTTACACGTTGAAAGGATCGTCCCACATTCATTGTTCATCAAATGGTGAATGGTCTGATCCAGTTCCTAAATGTGAAGGTAAACTTTAAAAGCAATGAGACATTGTGTTTGTCACCTCCATACATTTGCTGAAATTAGGAAATACCTTATCAAACTCTACATTATCAAGCAGCTTTCTATAATTTATTAGATTCAGGGTGAGTCTATAAACAATGCATGCATACGGAAAAGGTTTATAAAGAATCAGAACCTTTGAATTTTGTACCCATTTTTAAGAAAGAAAGTGCAAATTAATTATAGAAAATAGTATTTCAACAGTTATATTTTCAGCATGGAAATAGGCATCTTACACTTTAAACTAGGCTAGTCCCTTTGACTCCAATGATAGAACATCCCTTAGATTACTATGAATTTCAATGCACTGCCAAAAAAGGGGAGTGAAATTTAAGACATTTTTATTGGGAATTTATCCCAAAATCTAAAACAGCAATGGAAATCTTGTTGAAATATAATTTGTATGTGCTGTAGTAAACACAAATGCATTTTATGCCACCCTGAAGTTAAGTCTCTAGCCCTTCAACTCATAATCTTTTTTTGAGGAAATAATAAAGTCTTATTTAGCAAATAATTTTCCTAGGGTATCCAGCAAAATTATGGAAATTGGTACTAGATTTTGAAACAGAAAATAAATAATTGGGAGGAGAGATCGGGAGTTTAAAGGGAACCTCAGTACTATGATAAAAAAATTCACAGCTTTAGTTTGTGTTCAGCCAATAGACATTTGGTTGACCAAGGAAGTTGCCTAACCTAATGGAGTACAATTCTGTCTTTAGTTGTGGAATGTCATGCACTACAGAAGCCTGCACATGGTTTATTCAACTGCTCCAACCCTTCTGGAAATTATGCCTGGAATTCATCTTGCAATTTTTCTTGCAAAGAAGGTTTCGTTTTGAAAGGCCCCAGTATACTCCAGTGTGGTGCATCTGGGGAATGGGATGGACAGGAGCCTACATGCGAAGGTGAAGGTCTTACCTTATTGCCTTACTGTTGCTGTTTTTCTATGTTCTGCTCTTTGACCATATATGAGATGACTTATGGCATGACCTGCCTCTATTTCAGTGGTGGAATGTCAAGCAGTACGTCAGTCAGAAGGAAGCCTTATGAATTGTTCCCATAATGCTACAGAACTGAAGTATAAATCAACCTGTGATTTTGCTTGTGCAAAGGGTTACACTTTAAGAGGATCACCCCAGATTCAGTGCTTATCAGATGGACACTGGAGTCAGCCAATTCCTGTTTGTGAAGGTAAGGGACAGAGATTGGATGATCCAGTAATATATTTTGGATACTGATGCTACATGCATGCCAGGATTTGTTTCCATACTTATTGTAGTGACAGGGGTTTTACTAGAATTGTATGAAATAAGCATCTTTATGATGAGGAAATATTATATTTGTAATTTCTAGTACTTTGAGGCAGGGCTATATCAAATTCATAGAATCATAGCAATAGTGGGAGAATTCAGGAATTTAAATGCATGAATTTGGGGGCTTAAGCACCTGAAAATTCTAAGATGGCTATTTTGCTTTGTAAATCCTAAATGCAAATAGCAACCCAAAGCTCCAGTTTTTCATAACAGTTACTCTGGTTTGGCCTCCAAGAACATACCAATGTTGCTGATGGACTACCATTTTTGCACTCATGCTCCAAGGGAAGATATATGAATTTTGAAAAATCATCCTAATACAATAAATAGGAGCTAATTACTAGAATAATATATAGTAATTTTTTCTTTTGTTCAATCATGTCTAATTCTCAGATAATTCTTGAGCAAATCCTGCAATTTTCTTGGCAAGTTTTTTTCAGAAGTGGGTTGCCACTGCTGTCTAGAACAATAGATTCAAAGCCAGTAAAACAGATTTTTATACTTTTCTAATTTATTCCAATTTTCAAACATTAGGTTCTCCAACCCTTGGGAAATTCTTAGCAATTGGTACATCACTCACTGGGCTTTCTGTCCTATCAGTGGTATCATTCATTATCTGGGTCCGAAAGCGTCTTCAAGGAAAAAGTAAGACATTTTCATAATTTATTGTTTTAAAGTAATACCCAATTTTTTATATACAGTAACTGCAGTGCTGTGTAGAAGTAGCCAAATTACAAGGTAGATTTCTTAGTCTAATCTACTTCACAAAGTTGTAGATAAAATAGGAAGCAGGACTATTAGGTATGTTGAGTATTTGTGTGTACGTGGATAAAAATGAGATAAAATTTTTGTCTGAATGTACTTAAATAGCAAAAAAGTGTATTAAAATGTAATGTGTCTGTTTTAAACAGATTTAGATAATATAAAGTGTTACAGCAGATATGAAAGAAAAATTGAAATTTTTTCACTCTTGCTGCAATCCTCTGAAATTGAAATTGTACATTCAGACAAAATTTCTACTGGAATCAATGGGAGATTTCTTCAAATTGGAAGGTTTGAATTTGCCTTCATGACAGCTGTAGTCCCAGTAATTTTTCCTGGGCAGATATTATCTGTTTTTTAAAGAAATTTCTATAAATTAAATTAGTAACTGAAGTACATTTAACTCTTTGAACAAGTGTTATGGGAATGGACTTTCACAGATAACAGATGAGAGCAAGGTTAACTTAAAAAGCAACTTATAAGAATGCTTTTGATACATATAGAATCATAGAATCATAGAATGATTTATGTTCTATGTATGTATATAAGATGATTCTTTACAGTATGAAGATAATTCAGATATGTTTATATTAGCAATTGCTAAAAAATGTGATATCTTACTTACTTTACTAATTTTCTTTCTTTCTTTCCTTCTATTTCTCTATTGCCCTTCTCTTGCAGAAAAATCATTCACTTTTACAAGGTATGTTCCTTCTCCAGATTCTTGAAGAATCTAATGCAATTTTTGGCTGTTAATATATTGTTTTGGAGCACAGTAACTTACATTATTTTTCCTGTGCTTTTTAGCAGTGTCTCAAGCCTTGATTCAGAAGGCAGTTTCCAAGCTCAAAATGTTTAATCAAGTAAGTTGTACAGAAAGCTATTGTTTATTGCTTTTAATGGTACATAGAATGGTGAATGGCTGGAGGCCAAGAGCATAGTTCAGCAGTAGTGAGATACTCTATACTAGTATGAAAATAGCTACGTGAACATGCTAACATTTCTAATAAGGAATATTAGGTAGTAGGACTGAAAAAAATGGACTTTCCCTGAGGCCTGGAGAAATACTGATTGCCAAATTAAACCATATGTATTTTATGCTAAATCACATGTTTCGGTAAAAAACCGAACATCTTTTTAAAAATAATGCTTGAAGTTTTTCATGGCTGGAAAATTTATTTTTGAAAAAATTATATATTTTTCCCATCAAGTGACAAAGTTGACTAAGAAAATATTACAGTATTTAAGACATATGTAAGATTTAAGTCTTGAATTCTTAGAAAATGATCTGGGGTTTTCAATGTTCCATGGGATAAATTTTTCCATCTTCATCCAGGAAGGACTATACTAAAGTGGGAAACAATTGGCTAATCTATTCCATATATAATGCTTTTTAAAATGGATTTGTATACTTTTAGATTTGATTTAACCTTACAACAACTTTTTCAGGAGTGCAGGTCGTCCTTTCTTAGTGAGCACAATTGGGACAGCAACTTTGTTGCTTATGTGATGCGATCATTAAGCAAAACATCAAGTAAACATGACAGACTTACAACACCATTTCCCATTTGGTTAAGTGAGTCAACACAGAACATTAAGGAGATATCACATGGCTACAACTTCTGATTTTCCTGCCAAATTTTCCTTATATATTATTGCCGTACATTCAATTTTCCCAAGCTTTCATTATAATATTTTCTTTTTTTTTAAGTCAAGTTTTTTATTTTATATTACTTATACATGTCAATGCGTGAACAGTGTGATACCTTGGTATCATATATTTAGTACAGATACATAATGTAACTCATAGTTATTACATTTCATTCTCATTGTTTCATGTTAATTAAACATATCTGATACTACCGCCATTCAATTTCTAGACCTTCCTCTTGTTATTGCATGGATCTTGCTATATTAAAATATGTATATTGTTGTTCCTCTCTTATTTCTATTTCTATTCTTTCTTATTTTTCCCATTGGTTCATTTAAGCATACATAACATTTCTTTTCACCATTATTTATTATCCCTTATCTTGTATTTGATATTTTAAAAATTACTCATTTTTCCACCATGCTTTCAATATCCCAAACATCCAACACTACTAATCAATCCAAATATTAACAGTATTCAATCCATCTCGGGTTTCCATTTCCAACTGCCCACAATTTCTAATCCTTAAAAGTTTGAAATTCAAAATATATTTTAACACACTGTTAATATTAATAATACAATTAAATTCCCTAATCCTAAACTTCCACCTTCTACCCTTAATTTATTTTTAAATAAAGTGAATTCTATTTTTCTATTAATATATATGCTACTGTTTTCCCTAGTTATATTTTCTACTTTTCCATTTTGCTAATGTATTTTATCGCTATCCATTCGTCTCTTGGTCTCTTTGGAGTTCCATCATCTGTCCACTTTTTAATCATTTTTTTCTTTCTCTCTCTTGGAAACTTATAGTTTTTTAATAATATTTTTATTTCTTTCGAGTTGCCCTTTATCTCTTTTTTGCTGCACCTTTTGAATATCCGTCCATAAATCATTCTTTTTTAAAAAAGATATTTTTGGTTTTTTTTCCTCTGGACTTTCCAATTTTTGAAGAGATTTTCCTCCTCCACCCTCTATTCTGTTATAAGCTTTTAAAATATTATCTAGATTTCAACTTATCAGTCCTTTCCCTCCATTATCTGTATTTTCTTGCATCTCACTTTGATTTTTTCCCCTTCCACTGCTTCTTCTAATTTCTGATCTATTTCCCAAATATCTTATTCCTCTTCCCCCACACCCATTTGTTCCAGGCCTTCTATACTCAGTTCTTTATCTTTAGGCACTCCCCTTGTCTCCTTATTGTTCTTATAGTTTCATGCATATCTTTACTCATCAAAATTATTTCTTCATATTCCTCTATTATCACCTGGTAATCCATTTTATTACAATTCAGTAAAAATTACTCAATATACCTCTATAATTGCAATGACTCAATATTTAAACACTCCCACCAATCCAGTTATTAGTAATCATTTCTCATAGTTATGTCTCCAAATCCTTTTTCCTAGTTTATAATTTTAAAAATTCTTTAGTATTTTATAATCTTTTAGTTTTCCAATTGTTTGTCTTCCCAATTGTCCAAATTTTAAAGTCTTATTGAATTTTCCTTCTTTTCCTCTCTTCTTCTATCCCTTTCTTCTTTGACCTCATCTGATGTTCTATCAGATAATATTAATAGTCCAAATCCAAATTAATCCACTGTGTTTTCTCCAATCTTTCGAGTCCTCAGTCCAATAATCAGTTTTTATAGTATTTAATTGTTAACAATTTAGTTCATCTTTAAATCTTCAAAAAGGAAGTGAAACTCACTCTGTAGTTCAGAATATCCAAATTGCCTTCTGAGATAAAGTCAAAGTCAGACCTCTTTCCCAGCTTTGTTTACTTTCTTCTATTATGTGTATTGGACATTTCACACTTTCATCAGAGGATTTGGTGGTGTAGTTCCCTTCTTCTTCCAGTAGATGACACCCTTCCAAGTTCCAGCAGTTCCAGCATTAAACAGTATATCAAAAACAGTTAATTTCCCAATAAATCCCAGGGGTTTAGAAGTTACAAATATAAAAGACAGTTCCTCCCAAGGATCACTTTTCAAGTTATTCAGCTATTTTCCAGGTTTTCTATATTTAAAAGCTTCCTTTAAGCATTCTTTCACCTCTTAAAATAGCATTGGTTTTTAAGTGGATAGTTCCAGCATTTCAAAAGTTCTAGGTCGCTGCTGTTTTTTAAAAATAGTTGTGAACCTCTCTTTTCCTGGATATTCTTTTGGGGTTAAAATTTGAACAAAGCTCACCCAGTTCACACACTATTCACCAAAGTCCGCTCCTGTACAGTGCTTGTGGTCGTCATCTCTCCCAGATTTTGTGGCAGCCATTTTAGACTGTCTCTTCTGCTTGCCATGGCATTAGAGGGGAAAAGGCCCAGGAGATTGCAATCTCCCTTGCTACCACACAGAGCACCCCTCCTTAGCTTCACTGCCCCTACAGGGCAGCTTTGGCTTCTATCAGAGCCCACAAATAGGGAGAAAACCAGTATAGGAATAGACGTGACCATTCTCTATGCCTGGTATCGCTGGGAGGCTCCACCCTCTTCTCATTATAATATTTCCATTGTTCCTTTGTGTTCCTTTTAATGTTTGGCTTTTTAGGGGAAGTGTATACATTAAAATTACACAAAAGTGAGGTGTAATAGCAAAATGCTTAAGAATCCCTGCTCTGGAGGAAAGGATAAATAATAGCTAATTTATTAATCATTCCAATAATCTGCCTAATATTGCAGAGTTCTTAGGCAGATTTCAAACTGAACTAAAATATTGAAAACAGTGGGAGGGATAAAATAATAAAACACTTTAATAAGTAGGGCAGGAAAAGATACAATAAAAATATTAGCAGAATCCTGGTCAACTAATAAAACTGTCTGAGTGTAATATAACATCATAATAACTTGTGGTACAGATTCATAGGTGTTTAGTCATACAGAAGGTTTTTTTCTTTTTTCTTTAGAAAGAAACGTTCAGAAGCAGATGCTTTAAATAGTGAGGTTGGAAATTGACCTAAAGTGAGATCAAAAATTGTCTGCAGCTAAGAATAACTTGACATTATTATGTCAAATAATATTGTGTCATATAGCCACAGAAATATTTGGATTTAAAAATTACAAGTTTCGCTGGAGTTTAATTTTTAAAAACAGTAAATAAAATATTGTTATAGCCATAGGATTTTGATCTAGTCTCACAAATATTTGGAATATCTAAGGAAGGAAGTTGAAAGGAGGCACATCCAAAACCATTATATTTTGTTATTTTCAGGTAGTAAATGTGGACGACTCTGAAATGATATCCAGCCACTCATGGACTAAGATAAGTCACCTTTGGAGAAGTCTTTCCACCATGGATAATGGGAGGTTCCTTGAGGACAATAACTTGAGAAGAAACATCCTGTCCCACCACAACAATCCTGTTCCAATGCTGGCAACATATCAAGGAAGAATAGAAGCCATCCAAGCAGCATGGCATATGTTCCAGCCTTGTGCACAGTCCACCTTCTGTCCTTGATATTTTGAGCTCTGATAGCTCCCTTCCATTTCTGCAAATCTAGAACAAAGATATTGGCAATTTATGCTTCTTTATAAATGATACTTTTGACATATTGAAAATGGTTAAAGGTGGGAGTATCATTTTCATGTAGAATTGTACATTTTGTCTTTTGTGGCCATGTTTCAAGAAGAGACCTCACAATTCTTAGTCATCAGGAAATATTTAACTATCGTGGTACATTTATCTACAATACCTCTAGGGAACAGTTCAGTTTCAACATAGAAAAGGGAGATGATTTTCTCTGCAAAAGCTAAACTTGCAGAAATGTACCTACATATAGTCCTCAAATGTCAATAGTGTGTCTTGAAATGAATCAAGTTTTTTTAAATGTTTCATCCCTATGGGATTCAGTACTGTATTATCTAAATTATGAATAGTATTTATTTCTTGGATAATTGTGTGCAATTTTGTGTGAATCAAAGATGACTAAATCTGTTTTGGAAGCAAAGTATAAGTGAACCAATTCTAAAAATCATCCTCCACAATAAACCCAGAACTATATATTTTTTTTAAAATGGAAATTTATTTGAAAGTATGTATACATTGTATTAGGGACCAGCTTAATAAGTAACACAGAGATATCTATTAGTAATTTGATTTACTCCTGAGGGATCAACACTCCCTCCTGGAAAAAACCCTTCATATCTGTAGTAATCTAGAATTTCTGTTCATTCTTCAGTTCCATAAATTTGATGGTTTCAATTGTATGGATTCACACATTGCTCTTAAATCATCATATGGTTTGTTTGACGTACCATGAAATATTAGAAAAGGTATGAGTGTCTAAGCCCACAGTTCCTTATTTTTAAATAAAAGTTTATTTAAAGGAGATTAAATATGAAAGATAATAATTTTTTATATATTATATGTATTTAATTTATTTAAAATTAATTCCAACTGTGTTTTATGCTTTAACTTGTAAATATTTTGATAATAAAATCATTATAGAACAAAATAATTTTGCATCATGTATTACACTGTTATAACCAATAGAGACCAATAGAGACTTAGTTTATATCATTTTGCTATAAACATGAGTTCAAAAAGAGCGCTTCCCTCTGATTGGGATGGGAGATAGTGAAGGCTCTTTATGTCCTTGATTTAATAAGAAAAAATACAGTGGCCAGTAGATGGCACCATTTAGTCATAACTACTAGTTTTAAGTACAGCATATTACACTATACTTTGAGGATAGGGTATTTAGTGGAGGCATAAGCATAGGATATCTCAAAATTTGAAAACAGATCAGTGAGATGCCAGGTTGCTCTTTAAAGATACTTTAAAGAAACGTCTAATGAAATATTTAGGTAGTTTTTGGACTCACTCTGCAACTCAACTGAAAATCCAAGATAAAAAGAAGGAAGTAATCTTTTTTTCTATCCCTCTTATTAATTTGGGGAATTTTTCTCCAGAAGAAATTTTAGGATTGCTAAATTGGACTTTGCTTTGTTTGTTCACTAAAACTCTTTTGTACGCTGCTCTGTTTTCCAATCTCTCTTTATAGTTTGACATTTTGACTACTGTACTTTGAAAAATCAGATAAAGTCTTATTTTATTTTCTTATTTTCTAGCTTCAAATGTTACAGTGCTTCATAAAGTAACCATATTTGCTCCACTCACAGAACTCACTAGGCTACATTTGGTTGCTTAGTTTTTTATTCAAAAATATATGAGTGAATATATGCATACATTTCTGTTTGCAACTATGTCTACATAGCAATTAGAGAACTGAGCTTCTTTTAAGATATTATTCTAAAGCCAAAAGAAAGGAGAAAAGGGGACACAAATCTTTACCAGAAGTTGGACATCAACCTGAAAAGAATAGAAAGGGGAGGACAGATCACAAGCTGAATTCAGCCTATAGAAAACAAATTATCCTATATACCTTGCTATGGGAATTTGAGGTTTTTTAAAAATGTTGATATCCTCCTCACTCAGCCAGCCAGCAATATGGAAAGTCAATGTCATCAAATGGAATGCATAATTCTAGGGATTATATAGATATGCCCATGCTATTTTCTTAGAAACGATATGGTCATGGTTCACTGCTACTTTCTCTGGATAAGTCCTTTCAACTCCCCTGACAGGTAATCAGTCCTGGGTTTTCCTACCAGGTTCTCCACCAATTTCTTTTGTCCCTGCTTATTTTTTTTGGAGGGGCAGGAGATAAGTCATTTTGAGACTTGATACAGGGGTAGGGGTAGACTCTCATGCTTGCAGGCAGAACCAGGAAAAAAAGGGAGGACCACTTTAGTTGAAGTGTAAATTACAATTTAGTTTTCAACTAATTGACTTACCATTTATGTGATTGGTTTCCATGCCTTTAATAACAGTCCTCTGCCACATTCTCGAATGGAGCAGTGGAAGGAGCAGTGCAGTGGCTGACTGAAGTCTTGCAACTTGATTCCTATGTATATTTCACTGTACATGCCACCTCTGTAGAAGGTCCCTGCCGTGACAACTCTATTTTTGGATGAAATAACTATAATTTCCTGTATGTTAAATTGTTGCTCATTTCTAACCCATTGTAGATTAAGGGGAAAGCACTAGACCTTTGCAAATATGCAAGTCATTCAGAAGCAGAACTTCCATTTTGGGGAAGAGTTGGGTTATCATGGAAGACATTTTCTTCTCACACTGTAGAATATACCTTTGAAATATGCTATTTTCTCTATCTCCATTGAAACTGTCATTTTTGAAACCAATGTTGTTTGGCATATGAATGCTTTTAACAACTGCATTTCCATAATTGGAAACCAGAGGCTTCTGCTGTAGAAATAAGAGTCGTCTCTGATTCAAGACAGAAAATGAGTTTTATGAAACAAGCCAGGGTTGGGAATGGGGGTGGGATTGTTGAACTAACTTTCAAAGCAAGCAAACTTATTTTTTATTTAAGTAGTCAGTCTACAGACCATTCATTTGCAGAATACAAATAATGCTCACATCAAGTGTAGCATCTCTTCAGCCTCAAAGGAATTTGAATTATGAGCAAATTGCTTCTTGAACTTTTCAATTCCTGTCAGTGGGTAGCGAAATAGGGAAGAAGAAAACATACACAAACTTTCCCCCAATAAATTTCATTTTTGCTTATTTGTTTCTTCCACTACCACGCCAGTACCTAGCGAATATTCTTCGTTTCAGTAATGCTTTGAACCTGGCATTTTTCTAAGGCATTGGATGGAGAGGGGGTAAATGATGGCCTCCATAAATATTCTAGAAAATTGATTTTTATTCCTTAAAAAGGGAAAGCAATCATAAAATTGTTGTACACCATCCAATAGTATTTTCAAAATTTTCCACATGTGCATACAATCTATTCCAATGATCAGAAGGAATGGAAGATAAAAAAATTACAAAATGCATCAAAATATTGTTATATTTCAGGGTTTCCAAGGTTTCCAAGTTTTGCAAGAAAATTCACTGATACAATTTTAATCAAATGTACATATTATCAATGTGCATAATCAAAGAAATGTGCACAAAATTATATATAAAAAACATTTGTGATTCTGTATTATGTGTGTATGTGTGTGTATTAGAAAATATATTTAAAGAAATGTAGGTAAATAGTATATGTAATATTAACTGATATATGATGTGTAAATTGGTGACAGTAGAGTTCACAATGCCTTTTGGCTTATTCACTTAACCTGCACGAAAAATCACAGAACTCCAGGATTAAAACTGGATGCTGCCTCCAGATTTTCCAACAAAATGTATGGGTACACCCATGGGAAGTTCTTATTTTCCTCATGTTCATTACAGTTCCATGAGGGAGGTGAGTTGGCAGCAACCTTGGGCTTAGAGCTTAAGCTGCCCCTGTTCTTTGCTCATACCAGCTTGACTTTAAAATAGATTAAGAAAATCCTGTCTGAACTTAGACACTCTGGAAATAACCTGCAAAATGTTCTCAACTGCTGGTTACTACCAGTATGTCCTCTCAATGGACAATTCATGTGCAGCTGTTCACTACTCTGTTCTGTGAAATCTTCCTGAGGGTGGATCCAGGGGTGGGATTCTACCAGTTCGCACTTATTCTCTAGAACCGGTTGTTAACATTCTAAGCTGTTCGGAGAACCAGTTGTTAGAAGAAATTACTGGCCTAATCCTGTAAGGAAGGCAGGAAGGAAACATTCTGGTGTTGCTTACAGAAACTGCCTCTCCGTTAACCCTTATTACATTCTTGACAGGACTAGACTTCCTGTCTCAGGAACATCTCTGGAGTTTTTTTTCCCCTCCTTTGTGGGTAATTTGCTTGTGTGGAGTGACCATTTAAAATTACAATGGCACTGAAAAAAGTGACTTATGACCACACTTACGACTGTTGCGGCATCCCCACAGTCATGAGAGGCCAGGCAAGGAGATGCATGCCTCGATGTGAGTGATAGTGAGTTGGCCACACCCAGCCAATAACATGACCACCAAGCCATGTCCAGTCACATGACCACCAAGCCACACCTACCACCTAAGCCATGCCCACAGAACCAGTTGTTAAAAATTTTGAATCCCACCACTGGGTGGATCTTATAGGATCTTATAAACATGTTGGTCACAATACACAAGCCTGATAATGGCAGATGAGATTCTGCCAAAACATCGGTACAATTTTAAAAGCACAACTATAATGACATGGGAAAATACCCAAATAAAGCTGAATACCATACTTATAAATACCTGTGAAAACTTAAGAAAACACACGCGCACACACACACACACTAAAGCATCAAATTACACAAGTAAAGCATCAAATGCATATACATGCATATACATGCACATACACACATACACACACACACACACACACACATAAAACTTTAATATAAAAAATCCTTTTTATAGCTTATTTGCTCTTCAAGAATGTCTAGACCTTCACCCAGCAGTTTAAAAAAATAGTAGTAAAGAATTTTGGTTTTTATATTAGAGATTGCTGGTACAAAACCCAAGAAAAATGTTTTTTTTCCCCACTGGTATTTCCTTTTTTCCTTATACCTAACTTTCTCTAGATGACCAAGGGCTCTTTTTGAAAGATTATGTTGGAAGAAATATCCATCTGGTTCAGTTCCAAGTTTGGAGAAAGACACTGGAAGCATGGAGGCTGATTGGAAAGATGGTTTAAAGATAAACCACCAGTTGCGGGAGGGTGTTATACCTTCTTTGGACTTTGCACTTGAGTTTCCTATTCCTGTGCAAGAACATGTATTCTATTGGCTGTTGTCAGATTCCCATGGGGTCATGTAGGGATTATGAAGGGGTTATAGCTGGCTTTATAGGCAAGAGAGGAAATGCAAATCCTAGGTGTTTGAGCTAATTTGGTCAGCCTCTGGCTTATTGTTTATCTGAGATTCCAGGTGAAGTTTAGACTGCTCTGGGATGGTGCAATGAAGAGGCTTATATTCTGAAAGGATGTTGGGCAATTCCTATTGTGGCTTAATAGCTTTTGTCCTGTGTTGGCTCTTGGGTGAGGGGCTGTTTCTAATCCTACCATTCTGCCTTTGTTCAGACTTTGCTGCAAGGAGTTTCAAAATATCCTGTCTTGAATGGATTACCATATTTGAATTTCTAAAAGCTAGCCTCCTCAGTTTCTGCTTGGGGGTAGGAAGACTGAAGCTGGTTTTAGAGCATGTTTCTCCATTTCTCCCTTTGGGGAAATATAATATTTCCCCTTTTTAATATTCCTCAAAATATTTCATTCTTCTTTGAAGCGAGGTTCTCACAATTAAGTACAGGCTTCCAATGTTTCATTATCTTTTTAGTCACTTGAAGTAAAAAGTTTCACACTTCTGCTAGGTTTTGAACACATAACCTCTATTAGGAAGGAGGAAGAGAGGAGGAGGAAGGAGGAGGAGGAGGAGGAGGAGGAGGAGGACCAGGAGGACCAGGAGGACCAGGAGGAGGAGGAGGAGGAGGAGGAGGAGGAGGAGGAGGAGATCATATTTTATCTGTTAGGACAACCATTGTTTCCTTCTTTCTTCTGCAAATAGTCAGTGAACTGTTGCAAGGAAGTAATAAACTATAATTTATTTTTATTTATTTTATTTTATTTTATTTATTTGATTTGTCAATTGCTTACAAGGTAATAGATATAGGTATAAACATGAGTAAGAATACAGGCAATAGGTATGAATAAATGGGAACAATAAGACAGGAATGGTAGGCACAATGGTGCACTTATGCATGCCCCTTAAGGACAAGACCACTGGAGGCAACTTGAAAAAACAAGACTAGTTTCAAACCACAGCCAAAAACATGCTTGAAGGATTAATTTGTGATGAGAGGGAAATGAAGAGGATTGATGTCATCTATTTTCCTCTCTTGTTCTTGTGACAGGGAAGATTGGCAGGGTGGTTAAAGCCCTATGTCTTCCTTCAATTGCTGTAAAATTTAGAGGCTTTGATTGATTATTTAAGATAGATGATCCCCAATTAAGGAGATGGTCCATAGCTTAAATTAAGTCATCAATCTTAGGGTTTGTTTTTTAAAAAAATTCCCATGGCCTAGATCTCCAGAAATAGTTTGTGCTTTTTTCTTCTTCCTCCTCATGAAGATACTGTCAGGCTGCCCTACCCATTGCTTGTGCCACAGTCTTCCACAATCCTGAGAAGGAGGAGGATGTGGGGTAGAAGTGCTTGTTGTAAAAGGGTGGAAAGCGGGGGAGACCAGCACAAACAGGAAGCAGAGGTGTGAGCCAGTTTTATCTGGCCCACTTCAAGGATTTTGGGGCACCCAGGACCTAGGAATGGAATGTTAATTGCTTCTCAAAGTGTTTTGGTCTCATAACATCCAGCTACCATCCTATTGGCCATTGACAAACTGTTCAAAGGGGGGAGCACCAGAGGTGGTATTCAACCGGTTCACACCTATTTGGGCGAACCGGTAGCAATTATTTGGTGTGGGTCGCCAAACTGGTGGCGACCCCTGGCTGGCCATGCCCCCAACCCAGTCACCCGGTTGTTCACTTACCCCAATCACTCTCCTAGCTTTCTGTTCCCCACGTCCTCTTTCTCCCCGAGGGAAAGGAAGAAAGGTATGGACGCTGCAAGTATCGGTTTCCTCTTGTGAGTTAAAGTGTCTGGAGTGCCTGTGTGGTCTGACAGAGGGGGTGGGGGAATCCACTCCAGCCTTGGAGAAATTTAAAGGAGCTGCTTCAAAATGCATGTCTGTTAAGCTACAAAAGTGCTCCGTGTGTGTGTGTGTGTGTGTGTGTGTGTGTGTACGAGAGAGAGAGAGAGAGAGAGAGAGAGAGAGAGAGAGAGAGAGAGAGAGAGAAAGAAAGAAAGAAAGAAAGAAAGAGGAAGGTAGAGAAAGAAAGAAAAAAAATAGGAGAGAGAGAGAGAGAGAGATAAAACTCTGTGCTATTATTTTTAATTGTTCCATTATTTATCATGTGTTAATATTTTACACTGTCCCTACAACTAGAGTGATTTTTCTGCCTTTCTTTTGCCCAGGGCTACCACATATTTTTCAGGGGTTACATGCATTCAATGTCAATAGTCCAGAGCATAAAATACATGTGTTTAACAAGAGTTGAAAGGTAACTTGGAGGTTGTTAAGTTTGAGCAATGAGAGGCTGAACCAGAGCATGAGTGCAACAATACTTTATTATACAATAAAGGGCTGACCGTGCTTGCCACGCCTGGAACTGGCTCGCAGCAATCAGCAACTGGTTGGACCCCGCAGCCTGCTTTTATAGCTGGCTGCTGGAGAGAATCAACCAATGAGGAAAGGGGGAAGAACGCTCACACAAAGTGAGTGGACCTGAGTGAGAACTCCTAGAGTCCTCAGGACATAACACCCCTTCCCCCCAGATGCGAACATGCATAGTCCTTGAGGTAGACGGGGGGTTTGTGTTGGCGCCCGGAACGGCGCAGCTCGGGAGCATTGTCTGTCCGTTCAGAATCAGCCTGTGACGGTTGAGCCGGCACAGGGTTGGATACTGGGGGCGAGTTCCCGTGGGCTGGAACAGGCTGGTCAACTCTCGGGGTGCTGTTGTCCGAGTTCGGGCTGACCGGAACGGCTGTTGGTGCGGACTGGACGTTGGGTGCGATGAGGCTGAGAGGCGGATGAGGCGGTTCCCCTTCGTCTGGTGATTCTGGATTTCTGCTGGCAAGGATGCTGTGGCGCCTCCGCAGTTGGTCTATGTGCCTCCTCCAGACGCGACCATCCTCCAGCCTGACCCTATACGATCTCGGCCCGGTGATGGCGATGACCTCGCCTGGCATCCATAGTGGGTCCCCAGCGAAATTCCTCGCGAATACAGGCTCCTGTAACATAAAATGTCTAACCCCCGAAGTGGAAGCGAGGGGAGAGTCAGGGCAGTAATGTGGGTGAAGTCTGTCCAATACAGTCCTTAGGCGCCGGCCCATCAGGAGCTCCGCTGGGGACTTATTGGTGACTGAACAGGGGGTTGAGTGCTGGCTCATCAGGAACTGTGAGAGTTTGTGGTGCCAGTCATCCCTGCTGAACCTGGCGAGGGCTTCTTTGGTGGTCCTGATGGCTCTTTCCGCCAACCCATTACTGGCAGGGTGAAATGGGGCTGTGAAAATGTGGCGGATGCCCAGGTTGGCAGCAAAACGGCTGAACTCTATTGATGCGAACTGTGGGCCATTATCGGAGACGATGGAGTCGGGTAGCCCGTGCGTAACGAACAGGCGCGTTAACACGTTGGTGATTGCTAGTGTGGTGGTCGTGGATAGCTGTGCTACATCAATCCATTTGGAATAAGCGTCCACGACCACTAGGAACATCTTCCCATGCAAGGGGCCGGCCAGATCGATATGGATTCTAGACCAAGGGCCGCTGGCGCTCTCCCATCTGGTAGGGGTGGCAATGGGGGGAGCAGGACGGGATTCCTGACAGATGTTGCAGGAACTTACCCAATTGACAATGTCCTCGTCTAGACCCGGCCACCACACGTAGCTGCGTGCTAATGCTTTCATTCTCACGATGCCAGGGTGTCCTTCGTGCAACGCCTCCAGGACTCGGGTACGCAGCGAGGTCGGGATGACCACTCGAGTGCCCCATAGTAGACAGCCCTGCAAACTGGACAGCTCCTGCATGCGAGTCTTAAATGGTGTTAATTTGTTATCAACGATGCCACCTGGCCACCCCCCTCCTCACCCAGTCGAGCACCTGGGCGAGCGTTTGGTCTGCCTTGGTTTTGGCGGCGATGTCAAGGGCGGTGATGGGCAGGTCCAACTGGGTGATCTCGAAAATGGCGTTGACAGGAGCGGGGTCTTCAGCCGGAGCGGGTAAGGGGCAGCGACTGAGAGCGTCGGCGTGGGACAGTGTTTTGCCCGGGCGGTGAATAAGTTTGTAGGAGTAGGCCGCTAGGAAGAGTGTCCACCTTGTCATTCTAGGGGAAAGGACCTGAGGGGTCTGTTTGTCCCCGGCCAGTAGGCCCAGGAGGGGCTTATGGTCCGTAACCAGTTCGAAAAAATGGCCAAAAAGGAATTCGTGAAACTTTTTCACGGCCGCAACAGCTGCTAGGGCTTCCTTGTCGATCTGGCTGTAATTGCGTTCCGTGGCCGAGAGCGCCCTTGAGAAAAAGGCGATGGGAGCCTCGGCGCCATTGGGAAGTCTGTGACTAAGGACCGCCCCAATTCCAAAAGGGGATGCGTCTGCTGCCAGTACTAAAGGAAGGTTAGGGTCGAATTGGATAAGCACCGCCTCTGACGTGAGTAGTGATTTGACGGCGTTAAACGCCTGGTCTTCTTTGTGCCCCCAGTGCCACGGTGACTGTTTGTCCAATAATCTGTGAAGGGGTTCGGCTACTGAGGCTTTGTGGGGCAAGAAGGATGCGTAAAAGTTCAGCAGCCCCAAGAAAGCTTGCAGCTCCGTTTTGGAGGTTGGAGTGGGAGCCTCGTGGATTGCCCTGACCTTGGACTCCAGGGGGTGAATGCCAGAGGCGTCAATTTTATAACCCAGAAAGTCCACCTGTCTAGTGGCAATGGCGCATTTTTCTTTTTTTAACTTGAGGCCATGCTGTCTGAACCTCTCTAACACTGCTCGCACTCTCTGGAAGAGTTGGGGTCTGTCCCTGGCCAAGACCAAGATGTCGTCGAAGTAGGGTACTACACCAGGGAGGCCCTGTAAAATCCGCTCCATGAGGTACTGAAAAATCCCTGGGGCAACACTTACACCAAATTGGAGACGCTTGCATCGGAAGGCACCCCTGTGAGTGACGATGGTCTGAAGTTCCGCTGTTTGGTTATCAACAGGGAACTGCTGATACGCTTGAGACATGTCCAATTTAGCGAAAATACTGCCCGGCTCGAATGTGTGCAATAAGTGCTGAATGACGGGCACAGGATAGGCGCTAACCTGTAAATATTTATTGATTGTTGTCTTGTAGTCCGAGCAAATTCTCAGGCTACCATCTTTTTTGAGGGGTGTGACAATGGGCGTCTCCCACTTGGCGAAATCTGTTGGCTCAATGACCCCTTGTTTTAATAGTTTATCCAATTCAGTGTCTAGTTTTGGTCGAATAGCAAATGGAACTCTACGCGGTTTTAGTCTGATTGGGACTGCCTGGGGTCAACTGTGAATGAGATGGGGGTTCCGTTATAACACCCCAGCTCCTCGCTGAACACATCTGCGAAATCAGCGAATAAGGAGTCAGTGTCTAAGGTTGAGACAGCATGGACTCCTGTTAGCCCTAGGCCGAGGTGGGGAAACCAATCAAGCCCCAATAAGGTGGGTAAATTGCCGTTAACTACCACTAGAGGTAGGTGACCTTTAAAAGTTCTAAAACTGACAAAGAACTTGCCTCTGCCGATCACAGGAATGGTCTTCCCTGGTAGTCCTTCAGGCCGAACTCGCATCTTTGAAGCCGGGTGGTAGATAGGCTGGGGTGGAGTCTCTTGAGGGTGTTCCACGAAATTATTGAGAGCGCTGACCCTGTGTCAACCTCCATGTGGCACGGTTTACCTTCTAGGGAAACGGAGAGAGAAATTTTACTAACAGTGTGGCAAGTACGCTTGGCAAGGCGGTGCGTGCGACAGTTTAATACTTGCCTCTGAGGTCCCGAGTGCGAGGGAGGGAGTCTGTGTGCAGCGCTTTGGGGGTTTGGCAGACTCTCGCGATGTGCCCCTTTTATGGCAGTTGTTACTAGGTGGCTCCTTTAAACTTGCAGGTGGCCCTATGATGCGATCCCCCACAGGCTAGGCACAGTGTGATGTGCTTGGGTGGACCGGTGTTTTCTTGTTTGGCCCCTACCTGCGGCCGTTTGTCGTAGGCGAGGCGGTGGACGTCGTTTTCGTCGTTGAGGTTTCCTCTGCTACCACCTCCTCGGAATGGACTGGGAACGATGCCAGCTTGGCGCTTGGGCCCTGTATTTCGGTGGCTGAGTTCGTTGCCAGCTCGGCTGCCAGGGCCTCCTCGACCGCTTGTGCGAGGTTGAGGTCTTTTTTTGCTAGAAGGCGCCTCTGTAGGTTGAGGTCCTTGACCCCACAAACTAATTGATCGAGGAGCATGTCCTCCAGGTATGTTCCAAACCCGCAGTGCAGAGCTGCTGTTCTGAGGGCGGCCATATATTGATTGATGGTCTCCTTACTCGATTGCTTCCTCATACGGAAGGTGAACCTCCTGGCGATCTGTGAAGGCCTGGGAGCGTAGTGGTTAGTGAGGATCTCAAGCAACTCGGACCACGGGACGTTTTTCAACTCTCTAGGAGCTACGAGTGCTGCGGCAGTATCGTAAACGGTGGCTCCGCAGTAGATTAGGAAATAGGATTTTTTCCGATGCTCTCCCGCATCCGCCAGGCCGACCGCATCGATGTAATGGTTGAAGCGGTTCTTATATGATTCCCACTTCTCTTCGTCTGGTTTGAACACCGGGAATACTGGGTTGGAACTCATGGTGCTGGAAACGGCTGGGCTACCTGCGGAAAAATCTCTCTGGGGACAACGGGCGCTCGTGGGTTGCAAGTGAAATCAGCTCTGGAGAGGTTTTTTGCTATCCTCTCTTTCTCTCTGGGTTAACCACGTTGGCTGTTAGCCGTTGGAGGTGTCTAGATTCACGCCAGCGTGGGCGTTAGTGACTTACTACAGCGCTGTGCTGTGTCTCTCTTGGTTTGAAATTCAAATGACACCCGTTTGAATTTTGCGCCTGATACTGAGCGACTGCGGCTCGCAGCGCTTCACTTTCCCCGTAGCTGGGCTAACAAGCGGCTACAGACGCTTCTAACTTTTGAACCAGACCACTTTCTCTGGCTGCGGATCAACGTTCGCTCTTTTGTTGACTGACCGCTCTCTCTGGCTGCGGTCAGCGTTTCTCTTGTAGTCGGCCGATCGCTCTCTCTGGGCTGCGGATCGGTGACTAGTGACTCAGCGGTTGCATGGTGCTTCTGGTCGCCATCCCATCCTCGTCGCCAGTGTTAAGTTTAAGCAATGAGAGGCTGAACCAGAGCATGAGTGCAACAATACTTTATTATACAATAAAGGGCTGACCGTGCTTGCCACGCCTGGAACTGGCTCGCAGCAATCAGCAACTGGTTGGACCCCGCAGCCTGCTTTTATAGCTGGCTGCTGGAGAGAATCAACCAATGAGGAAAGGGGGAAGAACGCCCACACAAAGTGAGTGGACCTGAGTGAGAACTCCTAGAGTCCTCAGGACATAACAGAGGTCTTCTAATCCAACCCCCAGTTCAGGCAAGAAAACTGAGGATGCCAAACTCTGAGTAGAAATCCTGGGAAAGGTGTCGGAATAATGCTTAGAAGGGACCTTGGGGTGAACCCTATACCGTTTCAGAGAAATGTCTGTACAGTCTTTTCTTAAAAACTTCCAGTGATTGAGCACCCAGAACTTCTGGAGACAGGCAGTTCCACTGGTTAATTGTTCTCACTGTCTGGAAGTTTCTCCTTAGTTTTAGGTTGCTTCTCTCTGTTCAGCTTCCATACATTGTTTCTTGTTTGCCTTCTGCTTCTTTGGAAAATACATTGTCCCCCTTTCTTTGTGGCAGCCTGTTGCCTTTCACCCTCTTGGGTAAAGCATGTGAGCCATTTCCTCCTTTCAGTGGTCCATAAAAGTACATCTATAGTATGCAGATAATAAAGTCAAAAAAGGTGAACAACATTTTTACAGAACTATAGATAAGTTGAGGCTGGGTGACAAGGAATGGCTGGGATGGAAGGGGCCAGGTGAGGCACCCCTTGATGTGAGTGACATTGAGTTGGCCATGCCCACCCAGTCACATGACCAAGGCATACCCACCAAATAAGCCACGCCCACAGAACCGGTAGTAAAAAAAAATGAATCCCACCACTGGGGAGCACTAAGGGTTTGAAACAATTTAGTAGTTTGCATGGGTTTTCTTCAGATCTGGCCTTGCTTTCGCTGCCTCCAGTTGTCTCTAGTAAAAGAGCCTTATAATCTTCTGATGGAGTCAAACGTCTTTCTCTCTTAGAGAGCCAGCTGGGGCAGGGCTGACAGATATTTTGCAAAGTATTCTAAGAATATAATTCTACAAGTGTAAACTAAAAAGAAAAGATATGACTTACTAAAAATAACTAACAGCTGAAATATTAAACTAAAAAGCATAGTATACACTAAATAAAAATAACTTGATATTGCTGGAAAGAGCTAAGTCTGCTGCTGCTTCTTTGCCTTCATGAAAAAGAAAGGGGAAAAAAATTTTAAAAACATTTTTTAAAAATGATTGCTACAACTGGGGAAGTGCCATGTAAGAGAGATGTGTTTGAGTACATATGTCTGTATTAATTCTTTTCCTGTACCAAATTGTGTGATTAATTTTCTTCTTCCATACTCTTCTAAATATGATTGAAATGTTTGGGGAGGGGGACGAGAATGGATTTGGAAAATAGAAATAGCACCTTCCCTTCATTTTCTTCCAGTTCCAATAATATCCAGTTCTCAAACTGTTTTTGCCATTTCTCTAATTTGTCCCTTAAGGTCTGTTTAACTGATTCTGCTATAAAGCATTGTTTCAGATATTATGTCATTCATGTTTTGGATATTTAATAATTCATTCACATAAATGAAATGTCTATGTCATAATGAGGGACACAGAAGCTCAGATGCTGCGCTTGTCAATCAGAAAGGTCGGCAGTTTGGCGGTTCGAATCTCTAGCACCGCATAATGGAGTGAGCTCCTATTATTTGTCCCAGCTTCTGCCAACCTAGCAATTCGAAAGCATGTAAAAATGCAAGTAGAAAAATAGGGACCACTTTGGTGGGAAGGTAACAGTGTTCCATGCACCTTTGGTGTTTACTCATGCCGGCCTCATGACCATGGAGACGTCTTCGGACAGTGCTGGCTCTTTGGCTTTGTAACGGAGATGATCACTGCCCCCTAGACTAGCACATATGTGTGAGCGGAACCTTTACCTTTACCTTATGACATAATGATGGATATACATGTATGAATGAGATGTCCAATGCCCCACTAATGATTACAGGCTGTGGACTGGGAAAAAAAGAAGTGCTAAGGTATAATTTTTATGTCCAATTCTGATTTTTCAAATGTAAAGGTTTGTGTTTAGATTCTTGAGTAGTTTTTTTTAATGAAAACTAGATTCTTTGCTGTTGAATTCTATTTTGATCCTTCCTCCCTCCCTCCCTCCTTCTCTTCCCTATTTTCTATTCATCTGTCCTATTGCCTGTTATGTCAGCCTTGGAAGCCATATTTTACTTGGAAGCTTCAAGGCTGCCACATTTAGTGCCTGGGAATTTGGGAGGGGGGATTTCATGGTGAGGTGAAAGATTAGACTCAACAACATTCTTTCTCAGAAAGTCAAGGACGTGTCATCCTGCACCTGGAGAGGGAAGTCTGGAGGAATGTCTTCAGTTGGGATGATGTTTTGATTGGGCCATGTGATGGACTGGTGGGTGCAGGGGATGGATCTTTGAATTTTTTTTGGGAAGGGAAATCCCGGAATTTTCAGATTTGGGTTTTCCCAGATGCGCTGGAGTTGGTTGGTTTGGAGGTTGTTAGTTGGAACGTGAAATCTTACTGCGCTTGTTGCTTTTGAGATACTTTTTAATTTCATTGGGATTATTTATCTATTATATTTATATCATGCCTTTCCTTCCAGAGCCCAAGGGAGCAAACATAGCACTGTATCCTTTTGTTTTTTCACACTACAACAACTCTGTGAAGTAGATTGGGCAGAAAAAGAGTGAATGGCCCAAATGGCTCTATGGTTTTTTTGGCTAAGGATATATTTGAATTGCATCTCCCCAGTGTCAATCTAATATTTTAACTCTATACCACACTGGCTATTGGATGTTGTTTAGCAAGCAACTTAACCCTGAGGCAGGGAATAAAACCTTTCCCACATCCCATCCCTCCCTTTTAGTTCCTTGGTTCTTCTAACTCCTCCCCTATATCATAAAATAAGAAATCCATTTTCTTTCAGGTTGGGTTCTGGGTACAAATTTGATGGATAGGGTTTCTTTGGGTTCTTCTAATGGTAGCTCTGAATGAACATATTCAAAAATACTATCTGTTACCGTTAGTGGTGGGATTTGATTTTTTTTTACTTGTTCTGTGGGCGTGGCTTGTGGGCATAGCAGGGGAAGGTTACTGTAAAATCTCCAGTCAGAGGTGATATTTGCCAGTTCTCCGAACTACTCAACATTTCTGCTACCGGTTCTCCAGAACTGGTCAGAACCTGTTGAATACCACCTCTAGTTATTGTACAATAAAATTCTAACAGGATACACAACCAGCATCTGGTTGCCAGTGTATGTGTCTGTGTGCGTGTTTATGTGTAAAAATTATCAGAAGCCAGCTCTGGCAATATGACTAAAGCCAGATCCTTTTAATAGCATCATATGCATGTTCAAAGGAGCAGGGTTTCAGTCAGAGGTGGTATTCAGCAGGTAATGACCAGTACTGGAGAACCGGTAGCAGACATTTCGAGCAGTTCGGAGAACCGGCAAATACCACCTCTGACTAGAGATTTTACAGTGTCTTTCCCCTGCCAGGCCCACCAAATCATGCTCACAGAACTGGTAGTAAAAACATTTGAATCCCACCACTAGTTTCAGTCATGTTCCCACGACTGCCATTATGATTTTTTTATATCCCTCCTTTTCGCATAGTGTCACCAGGCACAAACTTTAAATAAAAGAACAAATGATGACAAAAAAAGAGAACTACTTATCACGTAATCAAAATTGTCTCTGTTTACAGCCCTTGCTGTAGTCAAAATCTTTCTTCTTCTTCTCAGGGCAGAACTTCCTACCTTTTTCTGTTTTTCACCTGTATTTCACAACCCAAAATACTGCCAACTCTCAGCAGTTACTCTTTCTATTTCAGAACTTCCTATCCTTTTCCAGTTGTGACACTGAGGTTGAACAAGTGTTATTCTTTGATTGGTCCCAGTGATCATCTCTCATCAGTCAGGTCTTTTTAACATTCTCCATATCTAAAAGAAAATTAATTTTTTTAGAAATTTATTAAAAATGTAGAAAAGAATTGCAGAAATTAAAGTATATTCACCATTATTACTTGTACACTGCTCAGGGTTCTTCTTGAGGGAGAGGGATGGTTTCTAGATTTGATAATAAATAAATAAATAAATAAATAAATAAATAAATAGTCTATGTATGCCATTTTTAATTTATTTAAACAATACATCATCCGACTCCTAATCTATATTGTATATTGTAGTGTAAAACGTACATTGACACAATCTGTGCTGCCCTTGTGGCCTTTAATATGGGATAGTTTTCAGGTCACCAATTGGAGGATTTCCTGGCTTCTTTCTCCTCCCACCTAGAGGGCAGGAAAAACAGCCTTCAAGCACTATCTAATGTGGGGCAAGAAAAGATTCGAGACTGGCTGCTCCTTCCAGTTATATCTCCTTCCCTCCCTATATCCCAGCATCTAAGCAGTTAGAAGGAAGGGTGAGTGGACAGTCACATACCTTCAGACATACTACAAGACTATTAATTTCACAGGGGTGGCGGGGAAACCCCATAAGTCTGTACACATTTTGCATAGACATGAAGAGAGCTATTTCCTGCATCAATTTATATGTCTCTTTGCAAATTATGAACGATGAATACCTTTTATATTTTTGTTTCAAAGGAGTATTTGTCTTCCAGGAGATTTTCTTTAGCAGCAAGCAACATATACTTAAATCACTGCCAAAACCCATGATTTTTTTTCCAAATAATTTGTTCATTTATACATTTTAAGGATTTTAGGCTAGAAAGTTCTACCTATCCCATGGAAGCAACAACACAGGACCAATACTCTTCAACATCTTCATAAATGATTTAGATGAGGGGATAGAAGGGGGGAACTCATTAAATTTGCAGATGACACCAAACTGGCAGAATAACCAACACTCCAGAACAATGGTCACCACCTGGTGTGCTGTGGCTCACTGGTGGTCTGTGAGAAAATTTTGCTGGGCTGCAGTGCACTCGTGTCTGCAACTGGTGTAATACTGGCAGTGGATGGACTGATGTGCACGGGGAGGGAGGGTAGCGTGCGGGAGATCACGGCATCAGAGCCCTTCCTGGGTGTTCCCTGACCTGTGAGGGGGTGAGGATGGGGGGAAAGGAATCTCTGAACTGGTGCTGGGTGGTGGGAATCTGATGTCCGGAGGCCAATAAGCCATGTGCTGAAGACCAGATGGCTGGCGGGAGGTGGGGCAATCCTGCTGTCTCCCTAGCAAACCCACGTTGTGGCTGCTGCCTCCTGCCTCAGTGCATCGAGGAGGCCAGGCAACAGCTGGAAGAGCACAGGAAGTGGCTGCCAGTGATGCCCTCAGGTGAAGATGTTGTGAGGGGGAGGCTCGACCCCTCTTCCTCCTCGCTAGAAGCGTTCACACGCCCATTGGGAAGGAGGAAGCTTGGTGTGTGCCAGAGAGGTGGTGAACACTTCTAGCAAGGAGGAAGAGAAGCTCCTGAGAGGAGGGGTTGAGCCTCCCCCTCGCAACATCTTCACCTGGGGGCATCGCTGGCAGCGGCTCGACCTCCTCGATGCATGGAGGCAGGAGGTAACACCAGTTCAGAGGTTCCTTTCCCACCAGCCCCACCCCCTCACAGGCCAGGGAACACCGGAAAGGGCTCCAATGCTGCAATCTCCCATGCATATCAGTCCATCCTCCACCGGAATCACCCCTGTCGCCCCACCTCCCCTCCAGGCATCTAGTCTTCAGCACGTGGCTTGTCAGCCTCTGGACATCAGATTCTCATCACCCAGCACCAGTTCAGAGGTTCCTTTCCCCCCACCCCCACCCCGGGGACAGAGAGAGGTGGGGGAAGAGAGAGACAGAAAGAGGGAGAAAGAGAGAGAGGGAGAAAGGGAGAAAGAGAGGGGAGAGGGAAAGAGAGAGAAAGAGAGATGAGAGATCCCAGTGTTTTGTTTTCTGTGGGAAACTGGTCCAAATGACACATAAGTTTGTAGAAACAGGCGCCAAGCTAAATGCCTGAAGGACTCCATCCCATCAGTGGGAGTCCAGGCACTTCAGCGAGTGGCATGCTGGATTTGTATTAGTGGTCCATGGGATTTAAAATTATGAGTTTGGTGGTCCCTGAGGTCCAAAAGGTTGGTGACCCCTGCTCCCGAAGATAGGCTCAAGATCCAGATAGATGTTGACAAACTTGAACACTGGGCCCCATCTAACAAAATGAAATTCAGTGGTGAGAAAAGTAGGGTATTACACTTAGGAAATGCAAACCAAATGCATAGAATCTGGCTCAATACTAGTAACTGCAAGAGGGATCTAGGAGTCGAAGTGGACAACCTCTTACCTAATTATGACCTTGCATTGGGCTGCAGCAGCCAAAAAAGCCAACACAATCCTAGGCTGCATTAACAGAGGGATTGAATCAAGATCATGTAAAATGTTAGTACCACTTTATAATGCCTTGGTAAGACCATACCTGTAATATTGCATCCAGTTTTGGTTGCCACAATGTAAAAAAGATGTTGAGACTCTGAAAAAATGAGTACAGAGAAGAGGAACAAAGATGATTATGGAACTGGAGGCTAAAACATATGAGGGACAGTTGCAGGAATTGGGTAGGTCTAGTCTAGTGAAAAGAAGGACATGTTAGCAGTGTTGCAATATTTGAGGGACTCCCACAAAAAAGAGGAGGTCAACCTAAAGCACCTGAAGGTAGGATAGGAAGCAATGAATGAAAACTAATCAAGGAGAGAAGCAACCTAGAACTAAGGAGAAATTTTCTAACAGGGAGAATGTTAAGTTTGAGCAATGAGAGGCTGAACCAGAGCATGAGTGCAACAGTACTTTATTTACAAATAAAGGGCTGACCGTGCTTGCCAAGCCTAGAACTGGCTCGCAGCAATCAGCAGCCAGTTGGACCCCGCAGCCTGCTTTTATAGCTGGCTGCTGGGGAGAACTGACCAATGGGAATGGGGGAAATAACGCCCACACAAGTGAGTGGACCTGAGTGAGAACTCCTTGAGTCCTCAGGACATAACACCCCTTCCCCCAGATGCGAACACGCATAGTCTTTGAGGTAGATGGGGGTTTGTGTTGGCGCCGGAGCGGCGCAACTCGGGAACATTGTCTGACTGTTCGGCATCAGTCTGTGACGGTTGAGCTGGCATAGTGTCGCTACACTCTCTCTGGACTGGGCATCCTCGGGAAACACCGGGCTGGTTTCTGGAGTCAAACTCTCGTGGGTTGGATCCGGTTGATCAACTCTCTGGGCGCTGTTGTCCGGGTTTGGGCTGACCGGAACGACTGCTGGCGAGACTGGTCACTGGGTGCGATGTGGCTGGGTGGCGGATGTGACGGTTCCCCTTCTACTGGAGACTCTGGATCCTTGTTTGCGAGGTTGCTGAGGCGCCTTCTGAGTTGGTCTATGTGTCTCCTCCAGACGCGACCATCCTCCAGCCTGACTCTATATGATCTCGGCCCGGTGACGGCGATGACTTCGCCCGGAATCCAAAGTGGGTCCCCAGCGAAATTCCTTGCGAATATCGGCTCCTGTAACATAAAATGTCTAACCCCAAGTGGAAGCGAGGAGAGTCAGGCAGTATTGTGGGTGCAGTCTATCCAATACAGTCCTCAGGCGCCGGCCCATCAGAAGTTCCGCTGGGGACTTATTGGTGACTGCACAGGGGTTGAGTGCTGGCTCATCAGGAACCGTGAGAGTTTGTGGTGCCAGTCATCTCTGCCAAACCTAGCGAGGGCCTCTTTGGTGGTCCTGACGGCCCTTTCAGCCAACCCATTACTCGCAGGGTGAAATGGGGCTGTGAAAATGTGGCGGATGCCTAGGTTGGCTGCAAAACGGCTGAATTCTACTGATGCAAACTGTGGGCCATTATCGGATACCAAGGAGTCGGGCAGTCCATGGGTAACGAACAGGCGCGTTAACACGTTGGTGATTGCTAGTGTGGTGGTCGTGGATAGTTGCGCCACGTCTATCCACTTGGAGTAAGCGTCACGACCACTAGGAACATCTTTCCATGCACGGGCCGGCCAGATCGATATGGATTCTAGACCAAGGGCGCTGGCGCTCTCCCATCTGGTAGGGGTGGCGATGGGGGAGCAGGACGGGATTCCTGGCAAATGCTGCAGGAACTTACCCAATTGACAATGTCCTCGTCTAGACCCGGCCACCACACGTAGCTGCGTGCCAACGCCTTCATTCTCACAATGCCGGGTGTCCTCGTGCAACGCCTCCAGGACTCGGGTACGCAGCGAGGTCGGAATGATCACTCGAGTGCCCCACAGTAGACAACCCTGCAAACTGGACAGCTCCTGCATGCGAGTCTTAAAGGGTGCGAATTTGTTATCGACATTGCCTCCCGGCCACCCTCCTCACCCAGTCGAGCACCTGGGCGAGCGTTTGGTCTGCCTTGGTTTTGGCGGCGATGTCAAGGGCGGTGACGGGCAGGTCCAACTGGGTGATTTCAAAAATGGCATTGACAGGAGCTGGGTCTTCAGCCGGAGCGGTAAGGGGCAGCGACTGAGTGCGTCAGCGTGGGATAGAGTTTTGCCCGGGCGGTGGATAAGTTTGTATGAGTAGGCCGCGAGAAAAAGCGCCCACCGTGTCATCCGAGGGGAGAGGACTTGAGGTGTCTGTTTGTCGCCGCCAGTAAGCCCAGGAGGGGTTTATGGTCGGTGACCAGTTCAAGAAGTGGCCAAAAAGGAATTCGTGAAACTTTTTCACGGCTGCAACAGCTGCTAGGGCTTCCTTGTCTATTTGGCTGTAATTTCGCCTCCGTGGCCGAGAGCGTCCTGGAGAAAAAGGCGATGGGGGCCTCGGCGCCATTGGCGAGTCGGTGACTAAGGACCGCCCCAATTCCAAAAGGGGATGCGTCTGCTGCCAGTACTAAAGGAAGGTTGGGGTCGAATTGGATGAGCACTGCCTCTGACATAAGTAGTGATTTGACGGCGTTAAACGCCTGGTCTTCTTTGTGCCCCCAGTGCCACGGTGACTTTTTGTCTAGTAATCTGTGTAGGGGTTCGGCTATTGAGGCTTTATGGGGCAAAAAGGAGGCATAAAAGTTTAGGTGTCCCAAGAAAGCTTGTAGCTCCGTTTTGGAGGTCGGTGTGGGGGCTTCGTGGATCGCCCTGACCTTGGACTCCAGGGGGTGAATGCCAGAGGCGTCAATTTTATAACCCAGAAAGTCCACCTGTCTAGTGGCAATGGCGCATTTTTCTTTTTTTAACTTGAGGCCATGCTGTCTGAACCTCTCTAACACTGCTCGCACTCTGGAAGAGTTGGGGTCTGTCCCTGGCCGAGACCAAAAGGTCGTCAAGTAGGGTACTACACCAGGGAGGCCCTGTAAAATCCGCTCCATAAGGGATTGAAAAATGCCCGGGCAACACTTACGTCAAATTGGAGACGCTTGCATCGGAAGGCACCCCTGTGAGTGACAATGGTCTGAAGTTCCGCTGTTTGGTTATCAACAGGGAACTGTTGATATGCTTGAGACATGTCCAATTTAGCAAAAATACTGCCCGGTTCGAATGTATGCAATAAATGCTGAATGACGGGCACGGATAGGCGCTAACTTGTAAATATTTATTGATTGTTGTCTTGTAGTCCGAGCAAATTCTCAGGCTACCATCTTTTTTAGGGTGTGACAATGGGCGTCTCCCACTTGGCGAAATCTGTTGGCTCAATGACCCCTTGTTTTAGTAGTTTATCTAATTCAGCGTCTAGTTTTGGCTCTAATAGCAAATGGAACTCTACGTGGTTTTAATCTGATTGGGGCTGCCTGGGGGTCAACGGTGAACGAGATGGGGTCCCATTATAACACCCCAGCTCCTCGCTGAACACATCTGCATAGTCAGCGAATAAGGAGTCAGTGTCTGAGGTTGAGACAGCATGGACTCCTGTTAACCCTAGGCCGAGGTGGGGAAACCAATCGAGCCCCAATAAGGTGGGTAGATTGCCGTTAACTACCACTAGAGGTAGGTGGCCTTTAAAAGCTCTAAAACTGACAAAGAACTTGCCTCTGCCGATCACGGGAATGGCCTTCCCTGGTAGTCCTTCAGACCGAACTGGCATCTCTGAAGCCGGGTAGTAGATATGCTGGGGTGGAGTCTCTTGAGGGTGTTCCACGAGATTATTGAGAGCGCTGACCCTGTGTCAACCTCCATGTGGCACGGTTTACCTTCTAGGGAAACGGAGAGAGAAATTTTACTAACAGAGTGGCAAGTACGCCTGGCAAGGCGGTGCGTGCGACAGTTTAATACTTGCCTCTGTGGTCCCGAGTGCGAGGACGGGGTCTTTGTGCAGCGCTTTGGGGGCTTGGCAGACTCTCGCAATGTGCCCCTCTTATGGCAGTTGTTGCAAACGGCTCCTTTAAACTTGCAGGTGGCCCTTTGATGTGATCCCCACAGGCTAGGCACAGGGTGATGTGCTTGGGTGGACCGGTGTATTCTTGTTTGGCCCCTACCTGCGACCGTCTGTCATTGGTGAGGCGATGGACATCGTTCTCATCGCTGTGGCCTTCCTCCGCTTCCACCTCTTCGGAATGGACTGGGAACGCTGCAGCTTGGCGCTTGGGCCCTGAATTTCGGTGGCTGAGTTCGTAGCTAGCTCGGCTGCTAGGGCCTCCTCTACGCTTGCGCGAGGTTGAGGTCTTTTTTAGCTAGCAGTTGCCTCTGTAGGTTGAGATCCTTGACCCCACAAACCAATTGATCGAGGAGCATGTCCTCCAGGTATGTTCCAAACCCGCAGTGCAGGGCTGCTGTTCTGAGGGCGGCCATATATTGGTTGATGGTCTCCTTACTTGATTGCTTCCTCATTCGGAACGTGAACCTCCTGGCGATTTGTGAAGGTCTGGGAGCGTAGTGGTTTGTGAGGATCTCAAGCAACTCGGACCACGGAACGTTTTTAATTCTCTCGGCGCCACGAGTGCTGCAGCGGTATCGTAAACGGTGGCTCCGCAGTAGATTAGGAAATAGGATTTTTCCGATGCTCTCCGCATCCGACAGGCCGACCGCATCGATGTAATGATTGAAACGGTTCTTATACGATTCCCACTTCTCTTCGTCTGGTTTAAACGCCGGGAATACTGGATTGGAACTCATGGTGCTGGAACGGCTGGGCTACCTGCGGAGAAATCTCTCTGGGACTACGAACGCTCGTGAGTTACAAGTGATATCAGCTCTGGAGAGGTTTTTTGCTACCCTCTCTTTCTCTCTCTCTGGGTTACCACGTTGGCTGCTAGCCGTTGGAGGTGTCTTGATTCGCGCCAAAAGTGGGCGTTAGTGACTCTCTACAGCGCTGTGCTGTGATTCCTACTGGCCCGAAATTCAAATGACACCCGTTTGAATTTTGCGCCAAATGCAGAGCGGCTGCGGCTCGCAGCGCTTCACTTTCCCCGTAGCGAGGCTAACAAGCGGCTACAGACGCTTCTAACTATTTGACTCAGACCGCTTCTCTGGCTGCGGATCTGCGTTTGCTCTTTTTGATCGCTCGTTTCGCTAGCTGACCGCTTCTCTGGTTGCGGATCAGCGTTTCCCCTGTTGCCAGCCGATCGCTCTCTGGGCTGTAGATCGGTGGCTAGTGACTCAGCGGTTGCAAGGTGCTTCTGGTAGCCATCCCATCCTCGTCGCCAGTGTTAAGTTTGAGCAATGAGAGGCTGAACCAGAGCATGAGTGCAACAGTACTTTATTTACAAATAAAGGGCTGACCGTGCTTGCCAAGCCTAGAACTGGCTCGCAGCAATCAGCAGCCAGTTGGACCCCGCAGCCTGCTTTTATAGCTGGCTGCTGGGGAGAACTGACCAATGGGAATGGGGGAAATAACGCCCACACAAGTGAGTGGACCTGAGTGAGAACTCCTTGAGTCCTCAGGACATAACAGAGAACAATTAATCAGTGGAGGGCTTGTCTCTAGAAGTTATGGGTATTCCATCACTGGAGGTTTTTAACAAGAGATTGGACAGCCATTTGTCTGAAATGGTCTCCAGCTTGGCTGGAGGGCAGGTCTGGAGGACTTCTGGTGTCTCTTTCAACTCTATTATTCTGTTCTGTGATTCTTTCTATAATCACGTGTATCCATCCATCAAGCCCAAAGAAAACCAGAATGAAATAGGAACTCCTGCAATGGAGGGGGGGTTGGACTAGAAGACCTCCAAGGTCCCTTTCAACCCTATTAATCTACATACTATGTTCTAACCTCACTTGCATGATTTGCATCATACAATACACTCTGAAGTACAAGCCAGGCAACTCCATTCTGCTAATATGTTGTGCAAAACAGACTTTTATTTTTTTTCCCCAAATGGTGATTGCAGTCAATGAAACACTGGTTAGTTTCTTCCTATTCAATTACTCCCTTGCAGAAACAAGGGAAAGTTTAGTCTCTCTTCCTCCAGTTTCATCTAAGCAGGAATATCAGAACAAAAAGTTCAGCTTGAACCCAATTACAGAATGTGAAAATATGATTTAATAGTCTTTGCTTTTCCAAAATCTTTGCACTGATTTCCTTCTTGGTTAGTCCCTCAGCTTTCCTTTCCTTGCACTGCTTCAAATTTTGATGGTAAAATCCAGAATTCATAGCTTCTTAGGAATCTGCTTCTTTTCTCTTTTGTGCTAATGTAGGGTGCTTTTATTTTATTTATTTATTTACTTTTATCCCATCTTCATTATTTTTATAAATATAAAATATTTATATAAATATAAATATTCTTAATATTTATATAAATATACCTAATATTCTTTCTTCCTATTTTCCCCTTGGTTAGTTGGGCTAAGGTAGTGACTGTCCCAAAGTCACCCAGTTGGCTTTCATGCCTAAGGTGGGACTAGAACTGATTATCCTATTCATTTTTATACTGTATATTTATAATGAAATAATAATATAATACAGTATTATGAATGTGAAAAACTATGCAATTTATTTATGAAATGTTAATCATATGGTTCTCCAAATTAATGCTGAAAAAGACTAGGATATTCTGCCAAGAGAAGAAATTAAATGACTAATTAAAAATGTGCTTGCTGACTGGAAGATGTTACTGTATAGTGCTGTCTGGACTTCCCTCTCAGTCTTGTTTTGCCCAAATATCTCTCGGTGGCTTGGGCTGTGAAATTTCCCTTGCTCATGCCCAGAGGAGTCTCACCCAGCCTGTGACCTGTTCTGAAAACCAAGAAGGGGAGGCTCCTTTTCAGAGATCTGACTGGACCACTTCTCTTCTTCCTCAGGAAAGTTTGTCTCATGCTTTTCCATTATGTGCCTCTTCATGACCTTTCCTCTCTGGCAAGGAAGAGCGGGCAGAGTACATAGACTCTGATTCTTCTGCTCACACAAAAGATGGAATTGTTGGCAGTCTGTGGCTCCGAGAGCATGGAATTGACTCAACTTTCCCTGCCTGAGTTCTGAATGTGTTTTCTTCCTCAGGATACATCTCAGCATTACAGTAGTTCTCTCTTTTTTCCCCTCCCCCACTTTCACGCTATTTGGGGGGAGAGTGCATTGTTCAGTCAGAGACTGAGACCAAATGAATGTGCCATCAGTCTCTTGAATAACTCCGATCATATCTGGGACAAATCTCTCACACAGTAATGCTGGAAAGGAAAACACAGAGAATTCTAAGTGAGCCAAAAACACTGAATGAAGAATATGGATGAAACAGAGAATCCCACAAAGTCTGTTACTTTTCCTTCTGCTCCACTGCATGAATGTCAAGAGGTTGGCACAGAATGCAGCTACAAACAATACAAATATTTTTTGAGGCAAAAATCAAAGTGGGATGATGGGGAGCATGGAGATGGTCTTAAATGATTCCCTGCATCTCACTTTGCTGCTTTTCAACAGCTGCAAGCTGGGCAGTCTCCATTCTTTTCCTTAGAAGCATTAATAATCAACTACAATAAGGCATTCGATTTTTTTCAATAAATCGATTAAACAAAAGAGTGTTATATTTAGATCTTTTGGAACCTGAGGGTATTACAACTATTAGAAGTACATGAGATAAGTTGTTCTTTGATATTGCCACATGCAAACAAATTACAAAAAACCTCTCCTATCATTGTTTGCAAATGAGTGATAAAAATGGAGCCAGCATTATCGTATATTATAATTGAAACATTGGTGCCTATGATTTGCAACCAAAATTTCAAAGTTTCTAATGCCTCCAACCGAAAACATCTCAAACAAAAGTTAGGCCACTCATATTAAGATTCATATCTTTTGTCGTTGTTCAGTCACTAAGTCATGTCTGACACTTTGCAACTCTATGGACCACAGCATGCCCCCACCACCACATCCTCCCCTGTCTCCTGGAGTCTGCCCATTGTGTTGATGACACTATCTAACATCTCATCCTTAGCCGTCCCCTTCTCCTTTTGCATTCAATTTTTCCCAACATCGGGATCTTTTCCAATGAGTTCTCTCTTCTCCTCTGGTGACCAAACTATTTGAACTTCAGCTTCAGTATTTGTCTTTCCAAAGAACAATCAAAGTTCTTTGGTGATCAGTCTTCCTTATGGTCCAACTCTCAGAGCCATTTATTACTATTGGGAAAACCATAGGTTTAACTATACAGACCTTTGTCATCAAGGTTTTGTACCTGCTTTTTAATATGAGTCTACGTTTGCCATAGTTTTCCTCCCAAGGAGCAAGTGTCTTTTATTTCATGGCTGCAGTCACTATCTACAGTGATCTCAGAACCCCCAAAAAAGCCTCCAGAAAGAGCATATAGAAGAGCAACAAAGATGATTAGGGGATTGAAGACTAAAACATATGAAAAATGGTTTCAGGAATTGGGTACATCTAATGTAGTGAAAATAAGGAGCAGGGGTGACAGGATAGCAGTGTTCCAATATTTCAGGGGCTGCCACAAAGAAGAGGGAGTCAAGCTATTCTCCAAAGCACCTGAAGGCAGGACAAGAAGCAATTGATGGAAACTAATTCAGGAGAGAAGCAACCTAGAACTAAGGATACATTGCCTAACGGTGAGAATAATTAACTAGTGAAAAGGCTTGCCTTCAGAAGCTGTATGTGTTATACCACTGGAGATCTTTAAGAAGCCATTTGTCAAAAATTATATAGGTTCTCCTACTTGAGAAGGAGGTTAGACTAAAAGACCTCCAACTCTGTTGTTCTGTATGCTGTAAAATAAAATCTGTCACTGCTTCCATTCCCCACCCCCACTTCTATTGGCCAGGAAGTGATGGGACCGGATGCCATGATAGTTTTTTAATTTTAAGTTTCAGGCCAATGTTTTCATTCTTTCACCCTCATTTTTATGTGATTGCAATATGTTAAGATAATAATATGAGTCCTAAAATGAATCCTAACATTGTTATGACTCACTGTAGAGTTACAGCAGTCCTAGGCAATGAAAACTTTGCTAACACAAGTAAACAAAACAATTAAGCTACCTTCTTTTTTGCCTGCTCTATGTCAAAAGTGACTGATAATTTTCAAGGAAAAAAAGGCAGCTGTGCCTACAATAAAGTACATCTGTTGAAGATTCTTAAGTCGGTCTAAGATGACTTAATGACCCTACTCATTAATGTTCAGTCTCATTAAGGTCTTAGCATTATAACTCAAGATCTTTTGAGGTTTAAATAGTCTGTAAATTGGTTTGCTTTCTGGGGACAGATTGCTCTGGAAGTACATTTTCTAAGGTAGGAAATGTTTAACACCTCTCTAGCATGTTATTTTATTTAAATACTTATACCTGAGAGTTTTGTTCTAAGCTAGGATGAGTAAAATAGGAAGAGCTCTATTAGTAAAGATATGCTTTAGCAGATGGGTACTCAGAGACAAATGTATTCTGCATGTGTTCTTAGGATGTCATGGTTTAACATATCACTCTTGGTAATCAAATTGGTTGCTTAGGTTTCTGGGGTTAATTTCATTAATGTTCCCAGCAGGTACATCTTTAATACCCACATTCTAAGTGTGTTAAGTGGAAGGAAAAAGCAGGCTCCTCTGAAATCAAACTGTGAAAACAGACATATAAATCCCAGACTGCATCTATTATCCCACTTATATTTTGTTTCTGTGCTTTCACAACAAATTCAGTGGCACAAGCATGTAGCACAGTAGCACTTTCCTTTAAGTGATGCTCTTCTAAATAATCAAGGACATAGTATTTAATATATCCTTTTACCCAGGAAGTGTCAACTATGGGCGTGCTCAGGGGTGGGATTCAAATTTTTTAACAACCGGTTCTGTGGATGTGGCTTAGGTGATGGGTGTGGCTTGGTGGTCATGTGACTGGGTGGACATGGCTTGGTGGTCGTGTTATTGGCTGGGTGTGGCCAACTCAATATCACTCACATCGAGGCACGTATCTCCTCACCTGGCCTCTCATGACTGTGGAGATGCTGCAACAGTTGTAAGTGTGAAAAATGGTCATAAGCCACTTTTTTCAGTGCCATTGTAACTTTGAATGGTCACTCCACACAAGCAAAGTACCAGCAAAGGAGGGGGAAAAAACTCCAGAGACGTTCCTGTGACAGGAAGTCTAGTCCTGCCAAGAATGTAATAAGGATTAACTGAGAGGCAGTTTCTATAAGCAACACCAGAATGTTTCCTTCCTGCCTTCCTTACAGGATTAGGCCAGTAATTTCTTCTAACAACCAGTTCTCCAATTTGCTTAGAATGTTAACAACCGGTTCTAGCAAATAGGTGCAAACTGATAGAATCCCACCCCTGGACGTGCTGGGCAATTGAATGGAGGAGGGGCTATCAGGAAATCTAGGGCCATGGACTGACAGGGAAATCTAAAATATCCTGAAAGAAGTAATGGCAAACCACTTTCTGCAAAAAGAAAGAGTGCCAAGAAGAACAAAAATGATGGTAGAGAACTTGAAAGCAAAATCTTACATAATCTTAAAGTTAGCTTAAAGAAAAGGATGTGGGAAGATATGATAGCAATTTTTAAAATAATTGTTGGGTTTTCACAGGGAAGAAGATGCAGATTTATTCTCCATGGCTTTCAAGGGTAGGCTAAAAACCAATATGTAGAAGCTTATCAGAAAAACATCCAAATTTAAAATAAGGAGAACTCTCTTCACTGTGACAGCTACTAAGCAGTGGAACAGTCTGCCTGGGTGTCCCATCACTGGAGGTTTTCAATAAAATATTGGACTTCAGATGGTATGCTGGTATGAAAATTCCTATCTTGAACAAGGGGTTGGAGTAGTTGTAAATATATAAACCAATGACAGATGTCCTTCTTACACTTGAGGATAGGATCACAAAAATGTAAAAGTATTATTTGATTATAAGTCCCCCAGTCTGGCTTCTCCACCATTTTTTTTCTACAAAAGTTTCCTTGGATAGAAAATCTGACAAATTGTCAAGTATTTAACATCAGACAAGTTGTCAATAATGTATAAAGATATTTCAAATGAATCTTGGAAATGCAAATTTAAAGAAAGGACTTTTTATCATTTATGGTGGATATGTGATAAAGGAAAGAAATATTGGAGTAAGATTCATATACTAATACAGAAGACTCTTAAAGTGAATATAAAGATAAAACCAAAACCTCTTTTTGGGGTTTAATGGAAAAAGACTTGGAGAAAAAATGGAACTTTGATGTTGTGTATATTGATGGCAGCAAGATTACTTTAATGCACAAAAATGAAAAGACACTTTGATTCTCACAATGGACAAATGGTTGCAAATGTTGATGAAGTCTGCAGAAATGGCTAAATTTGACTGCTTTGATTAAAGAAAAAAATATATCTACTTTTGTTTCTACTTGGAAACGGCTTCTGGACTTTGTGCTTGAGGTGGAAAAAAATGAAACTTTGATTTTGGGCTATACCGATTAGATAGGTTTATTGTTATAGAAATGGCTAGTTTATACTATTATATAAAAGTAAAAAGTTGAGTTTTGATCTTATTCTACTGCACCAAAGGGAGTTGGAAGTCAATGCCTTTTCTTTCTTTTTCCCTTCTTTTCTACACTTTTTCATTCCCTTTTCCCTTCGCTATTTTTCTTATTATTTGCTTTTGTATTTTTATATTGAATATTATAAACTAATAAAATAAATAAATATCTGGCCCCAGTTACTCAACTAAAGCAAGAAGAAACCAGTCTTGGGCAGCAGAAGTATGACAATAGCAAAGGCATCAATTTCCGTTGTGTGGGTGGAGCAAATTGTAAACCACTCTTGTGTTTTACAAAGAAACCACATGGCTAAACAAGGTAAAGTGATTGATGATGCAGTGTCATATGCTAGGTTCCTCAGGTTGGATGGTACTCACCATGTTTTGCAAGTTCTAGGTTAAGGTAAAGTGGAAGAAGAGACTAACCAGTTTGCATGATATGGTCCTGAACATATATTCACCATTTTCAAGGAATCACTTTGATGTCCTAACCTGATTTTAGTGGTGAGGAGTGCATTGTTGAGAGACAAGGTTGTGGACAAATCAGTCTGAAGAAGATCTAAGTGATTGCTAAGAATCAACACCAACTTGAAGGTACCTAATTAATCAACAAATTCAACAGGTCTGCCACTTGTAAGCATGCAGATGCAAATTGCAATGGAAAGGGTTTACTTGTTAATTGCAGTTGTTTTGTTATTAGACAGAGAGCACCAGCTATCAAATTACGCCAATGTCAAATCAATGTCTCAATCTTACATTTTAAAAACTCCTTATTGGATAATTGATATTATCTAATTTATATCTCACAGAGATCAGCACAGAAATAGCTATTTATATGTCATTGTTACTGACTTCACAAAGCACTGAACTTTTCTAAAAACGAACACACTGAATAATATCCAACCCACTCTTAATCCCCCAGCTTTTGATTTGAGAGCTATATCAGTAAAGTGATACACTGATTGGTCTTCTCACTAATGAATTCAGCTATCAGGATATCATAAAGCAAGAATCCAGCTCCCTTTGAAAGAGATTTTAAGTTTGCTGCAAGCAAAGAGAAGAAGGAAGGGAGGGAGGGAGGGAGGGAGGGAGGGAAGGAGGGAAAAGCAGCTCCAACTGTTTCTAACCAGCCAGCCAGCAGCTGCTATTGCTGTCTTGTGGTTAAGAAGGATTTGCTTGCGCATAATTTCTTCTCCACTTGAGGAGACTGCTCTACCCTGGAATTGCTGGAAACTGCTGTCTTTGGGTCATGTTTGATCATGAGAAGAAAACATTTTTAAGGATTTTTGAAGCTGGAGGCACTGTTGCTGTTCCAGTGAGGTGATGGATTGATGATTAAACATGTACGGGGATCAGCCACACTTCATGAAATTTCACACAGACTTTGTGAGTAAGTACATCATGCACAGTTCTGGATTTCAGATTTTCAACACAAATAGTAAGTTAGGTGCTTGTGTGCAGATGAACACTAGATTGGAGGATGGGAACAAGCACTGGATTTATGTTCATGTTGAGGAAAAGAAAATGATGTTCCTACATCTACCAAGATACATTCTCATTGGAAAGATGCTCCTTCATCATTATATTACTGGAGCTCAGGAGATGACCTTTAAAAAAAGCGAATGCATAACCCTTCTTTTAGTTGGTTCATTGTGAGTTTATTTTTTAAATTTCAGATGAATTCATGAGTTTAAAATCCCATATGAATTCTGTAAAATAGCTGTCATAAATGCATAAATAAAAGTCATTGCTTGCTTTTATTTTAAGACTTGTAAGACTGTTTTCAGCATTTATAGTGTCTATAGTTGATCGCTGATAAATTGGTGCCACATATTTTATAGGATGCATCTTTCTCTATTTCTCTATCTCAGATGCACACACATCAGAAGAAAAGATCTTAATTATATCTTTTATGGATCAGTATTTAATCTTACGAGCTTGAAGTAGGGTAGCCATATAGTGGTATCACTCCTCAGTAAACTTACCAAGATAGGATAATGGGCTGTATGAGTATGCAACTTGCTTGCTTCAAAAAAGTTTAACCGTTGTATACATGTAAGAGATGGAAATGAACACATGTACTATTGAACTGAAATATCAAAGATTTCCATTTATATATCTTTATATTTAGACCCAAAGCTGGATCTAAAATGTTAGCTTAATAATTGTGAGACTTGGACTGTGTTCTGCACTATGTCACTCTCCCCCTTCTTCCTCAAAAATGGAAGATGCATTGACAACATGCAGTTAATAAGGACAACAAAAATAAAATGACATTGTCACTTCTTAGTTTTATGAGGGTCAAGTATGGAGATAGCTTAGATTGGTGGCAGATCTGCATATTTCATAACATGTAACTGATTCTTAAGCAGCTATCTTGATTCTGTCTTATCCATCTTCAGACTATAAACCTGAAAAGTTACAATAAGGGAGTGCTAATTACCATTTCAAATGACTGTTTTCCACATTACAAAAGTTACATAAAATTATACCAGTACTATTTTTCAGTGGTGAACATTGGGAGCTTTGTGAGACAAAGCATGGTTTTTGAAATGTTTGTACTAAATATTGTAATGAGTAACTGGTAGCTAGGAGAAACAGTTTCACCTGATAAATTCTGCAAGAAATTGACTCAGACTGATATGTTAATCACAATAGACAATCTAATTAGAGAGTGGTGTATTTAAAAAGGATTATATTGATGTCTGCATCTAAAAGGCAGAAACTACCTATCATTTCAGGGCCTTCCCCATTCTTTCTACTGTAATGTTGGTTACTTCATTTGTTGCAATTAGTTTTTGATCTATATACTGTATTGAAACATAGCTTCAATTTTTCCATTGACTTTCATTGCTAGAACTTGGAGTTCATTTTTCTATTTTCAGCTATGAGAATAATGTCATCAGCATAGTACAGCTTATTAATATATTTTCCAATTTTAAAACCATAGCCTCCAATTTATTCAATAAATATTCAGCATATGTGTTTAATAATCAGGGAGAGATTACAAAACTTTATGTTACTCCTTTGCCCACCTGGAGTTAGTCTGTTTTGTGAACATTCTGTCTGTGATTTCACACCTGTGCTTAGGTGTCACATAAGGAGAATGAGATATTATGGGATTCTTATTTTATTATGGACATTCCACAGCTTTATATGATCAAGGCCTCTCTGAAATCAATATGTACAATGAAGTATATATTGATTTATTTGGGGCACACTTTGGTTTTTTCAAATATCCTGGTTGCATCAGCAATGATGACTGTCTGTTCCTTGGCTTTTTCTAAAACCAAGTTGATCATTTGGCATTTTCCCTGAAAACAGTTTGGTGTTGGTGTCATCATGTCTACAGTTGATACTTGTTTATTTAGGGGATTGTTTTAATTATATAAGACTAGAACACTGGGTAGCATCTAACAAAATGAAATTCAATGTAGAGAAAAGTAAAGTCCTACACTTAGGCAAGAAAAACCAAAGGTACACATATAGACTGAGTGAAACCAGGCTCAATAGCAGGGATTTTGGAGTCTTAGTGGACAATCAGCTAAATATGAGCCAGCAGTGTGCAGCCGCCAAAAAAGCTAATGCAATCCGAAGTTGCATTAACAGAGGGATGCAATCAAATGAGGTACTAATAGCACTCTATAAGGCCTAACTAACTAAGATCATACCTAGAGTACAGCATCCACTTTTGGTCACCACACTATAAAAAAGATGTTGAGGCTCTAGAAAAAGTACAGAGAAAAGCAACCAGGATGATTAGGGGACTGGAGACTAAAATATATGAAGAACGGTTACAGGAACTGGATATGGCTAATCTAGTGAAGAGAAGGACTAGGGGAGACATGATAGCAGTCTTCCAATATTTGAGGGGCTGCCACAGAGAGGAAGGAGTCAAGCTATTTTCTAAAGCACCTGTAGGCCAGACAAGGAATAATGGATGGAAACTGAACAAGGAGAGATTTAACCTGGAAATAAGGAGAAACTTTCTGACCATGAGAACAATCAACCAATGGAACAGCTTAGCCCTCGGAAGTTGTGGGAGCACCATCACTTGAGACTTTCAAGAAGAGAATGGACTGCCATTTGTCAGAAATGGTGTAGGGTCTTCTGCTTGGGCAGGGGGTTGGACTAGATGACCTACAAGGTCCCTTCCAACTCTGATTATCTGTTATCTGTGTAAGCTTGGATATGTTGGGTGGTTATAGAAATGGAATGAAGGAAGGAAGGAAGATTGCAGTGCCAAACTGAATAGGTTTTTGGCCTGCTTGCTTGGTCTTGGCACCTCTGTAGAGTGTCCTCACAGCTCCCAGAACCAAGCAAGCATTGCTGCCCCTTGGGCATCTTCATGGGGAAAGGGAAAAGCTGAAGAGGTGCTAAGCCACAGTAAAAACCACTTGTGTTAAACGCCACACTCTGGTAATGGCAGACAACTGTGAAACCTCTCTTCTTCCTTGGAGAGTTAGTCTGAATGGTAATCTTGAGCCCTAGACATTTGAACACTGTACAAGGGCCATGCAATGTTTTATCAACTTCAAAGAATAAAAATCACTTTGCAATTCCCATAATTTAAAATCTTAGATACAGAATGTTTCCGAAGATATTTATATGAAATATGACAAAAGAAACATAGAACATTGGCTGCCCATGCCTTCAGTGTTTGTATATTAGTGCTTGTGAGAAGTAGGCATGTATGGTTGTGTGTAGATGTGTTTGTATGTTTGTGCATTTGTGCATGTGTACAAGTCGCCTTTACATAATTCTTAAGCTGTTGCTTACATGGAAGAGTTTCATGCAGAGGTCAAGCATGACTATTAAAATATGTTAGTGTTAGAGTACACTCCTTTCTTTCCTATCTAACAATATATACCAAAATTATATACTATATTATATGAAATACACTATAGAAATGCAGTAAAAGCCACACCACATTAAGGACAACTAAGAAGTTATTTGGAGGATTTTTATCTGATATCCTAAAGAACATAGAAAGGATTAATTCACTGCATCTTAACATGAAACAGTGCACAATTATTTCATTGAATTTATCCCCCCAAAGACGCTTAACAGGAAGGTTAGACCTGGCCTGATTCTTTTCCTGGTGAATAAATACAAGTCAAATTGGGCACATTCATCTCTCTTTCTGTCCTACCCACCTATTAATCTACTGTAGGAATTGTTCCTTTGATTGTGTTTTTACTGGAGATAAGAGTCAAATCTGATTTAAAGAGAATATGTATAAGAAAAGGTAAGAAAGGCTCAGCTTGCTAAATCACATTAAAAACATTTGTCAGAGTCAATGGACTCTGGAGTCTAGGCAGGTTTAATTTCGCACATGGAAAGACTATGTTCTATGTCTTCATCTGTTTTTCCTTCTCTCTTAAGTTCTTCCAGCAAGCATGAGCAACAGAAGATATAACCACCATGCCTTCCCTGAGAGCCTTACCTAATTCTTTAGCTTAGTACTAGATGGAATGTAAATAGCACAGAAGGCTTACTTTAAAAAAAGTTTTATTAGGTCAGCAAAGAAGATACTATATATCCGTGATGGTGAACCTATGGCGTGCGTGCCAGAAATGGCACACGAGAGGTTGCCCGGAAGAGACAAGGGTGACAGAAGTCTCCAGCATCCTATTTTTTCCCAAAAGGAAACTAAACCCTATACTTCTGCTCATGAACTTATCCCTACTTAAGGAATGAGAGAACATTTTATATGGGAAATATGCTCTCGTCTTCCCTGTGAGTTACCCTCTTTCTTTCTTCTTTCAGGTTTCCCAGTTCATACCAGGTCTGTACGTGGAAATCTGCCACCAAACGGGAACTCTGTTATAAACAGCAAATCCAACTATCTGGAAGCATCTCTTGGTGCATCAGAGATTCTGTCCATCCCCACAAACTCCATAGGGTCCAGCAGTACAACAGGCTGTCCACTTAGGAGAATCACGAGCCCCATTGCATCCCATGCTGTTCCTTTGACTTCTCCACCAGACATGAGTTTTGCTGTGCATAGCAGCCCACAGGTAGGCACCAACTCTCATAATTTCTGTTTAGTATAATAAAATCAGCATTTTTATTATTTCATATCTTCAACATAAATTTAATCCATGTGTGGAGTTATTTCTATCTATGAGTTCTTTCCTTTTTCTAAAATAAAGATGTAAATGTTCTTTTTCTGTTCTAGATTAAAGCCTGCCTTGTGCTTATATTTCTATAGGTTACATCAATACAAAGTTATACAGTCTGGAAATAAAAAATAGCAATAGCAGTTAAAGAAGCTTTTATACTGGAATACAGGTTCTGTCTTTTTCTTACCCACTATTTATCAAGGCTCTTAATTTTTAAAGGCATTTCTTTCACAGGTGTTGAATGACAAAAAATAACTAGGAATACAGATGCTTTTCAGAATGGGGACCAAGGGTTAAGATCAAAAGTTGTGACACTCTCAACTATGCCAAATGGTCTGTTTCCTGATCCCGACTGGCCATGGGAAACAATGTCTAGCTATACAGGTAGTCTTCAACATATGACAACAACTGAGCCCAACATTTCTGTTGCTAATCAAAGCGGTTCTTAAGTGAGTTATGCCCCATTTTATGACCTCTTTTGTCATAGTTGTTAACTGCAGTTGTTAAGTGAATTATGCAATTGTTAAATAAATCTGACTTCCCAACTGACAATCCAGTCAATTCTATGTAACTGCTTCTGCCACTGAAGACCAGATTTTTTCTGTCCTTTAGGCCACCTGAAGTCCCCCAGCTTTAAAGCCTGAGGTGGCATTTAATCTTTTATGGGATTCCATGTAGCAATATCCTAATAGTTGCTTTGTAGAACAATTTGGTTGAAGACTCATAGAGTATAGAGTGGGTCAAATCAGTGTCCATTCCTGCATCTTTCTGCTGAAAATTACCTTTTATTTCTAAGGAATGTGTTTTCTAAAGGATAATTGATTTCTCAACATTTTGTGCAATAAAAAAGGAGAAATGATAAGTAGGAAAAGAGTGGAACTATTCTTTAACTATCCTCACTCAAAGGTTTTATTTTTTGAAGTTACCTTTTGCATGCTAATAGGCACATAGTTAATTAATTTACTTATTTACTTCTCTGGATTAATTTATATGTTACCTTCTCTTATGTAGCTCACAATAAAATTATTTTTGTAAACAGAGATTCAGCTAAGATCTTGGGCTAAACTAATATTAGTTGATTAATCAATTAATCATAGAGCCAAGTAACAGGCTTTACTATTAGTTGATTAATCATCCTGACTGCTGTTTGTACTTATTTATTTTATATATATATTTATTGTTTTAGTGCTTTTTAAATTGTTTAAATTTAAAAATTTAATTTTAGAATTCTAAGCCACTCAGAGTTACCTGGTTGAGCTACAGAAATTGAATAAATAAATAAATGTAGACTGCGTACTTCTGACCTATGGAACATTCATTTTTGTCTTCTGAGTATCTATTGTCCTTCCCCTGCCCGCCCACCCTGAGGAAGAGAAAAGTAAAAATTGTAAATGTAACTAAAAATAAATATTCACCAATGATGCAATGCAAATTTTTGTAATGTGTAATCAAATGATTGGTGATAATTCAACCACAGGCAGAAGTTGAATGAAGTTTTTTTAAGGGAAAAGAAAATGATTAGTCAATATATTTTTATTTTCGTTCAGTTTCAGAAACCCTGTTGAATTAAAATGCAGCTTCCTAAGGGAACTTATCTCAACAGAACTCTTCTGACAAAAATTAAGAGCCCTTCCCTGAGGTGGTTCTTTCTAGCATTGACATAACTTATTTTTATGCTGTTTTGATAGCATAGCATATATTCATTTTTCTTGGTCCTGTTCTTCCCAGTGCTGGATCACTTGTGTGTGGAAGATACTCAGTCAAACAAAAACAACCCCAATTCTGTTTACCAAATTTACGTCCTCCTAGTTGTCATGAAATGGCTTTCAGAACAAGATTGTAATGCCAAGCTGTCGTGTTGAGTAAGTTCAAAGAAGTGTGCTACATTTGCTTTTCTGCTAATGGGATGAGGCAGCTGGTCCTAAGGGATTAGCAAGCAGCCAGCTAATGGATTTGGATTCAAGCTGCTGTCCCAAATGTCATATATCATTGAACTTAGCATGCAGGAACCAATATTTTTTTAAGGAAACACCAACACCCTATATATTAGAATTTGGAAATACAATATAAGTGGAACAAAATTGAGCCTCCTCTTCTTTCTTTTTAAAAGTATTGAAATGCATCCTAAAATTAGTGCAAAAAGAAAGCAGGAGTCCATAGTCAACTAAAATAGATTCAGTTAGTAGCTATTTAAAATTTTCTATCTCTGTCTTGATTTTTCACATATTGAGGCTGGTCAATTATATTCTTTCTCTCTCAATAAAAAGTTCCTCTTTAAGGAAGATTAGTTTATATATTTACAGGCATATTATATTGATCATTTGCAATAATGTTTAAAAGTGCTTCAGTGGCTTTCTCCTTGTTGCCATACAGAGTAGTTCTGTATCTCTCATCTGCTATGTATATATATGACACCTGATGTCCTAAGGAAACACACTACCATAGTTTCTACACTCAAGCCTTCAAAACTATTTAGGGTGTAATAAATGCCATTTTTCTTTTGCCAGTGAAAGAATTACTGTCCTGCTCCATACTGCCTTTGGACTTAGAGAAGGAAAATACTACAAAGCTATGAAGCTAACTTTTCTCTGAAAGAGTTTCTGCAAAGAAGGAAATTGATTGCTTACATAGAGTCCAGCCTTTCAAAGAAAGACTAGTTTGTTATAATTTGTTATAATTTGAAATATAAGACAGTTGAGAAGGAAATAAATCAGCTCTGCCAACGTTGTGAAATCATAGAGGTCCAAAGCCACTTTCTATGAAATTGTTTATATGAAAGGGCCTTAATTTAGTTACATTTCAAAAAACAACAACCAGAAGAAGCTGCCAGTCAGGGATGGATTATACTGAGCTTCTTTCTGGGATGGAGGAAATGTAGAGCTCTTCCTCCTCTACTCAAAGCAAATAGAACCAGTCCACAAGGAGCTACTACTGCCCTACTCACTGCCAGAGAGCCTGAGGGAAGGTATGGAATGCAAGTTCCTACTAGTGGTGCTGCTCTGCCATCTTCTGGTCTCCTCCACTTTTCTGCCATCAGTCAGACTGATTGCAAGCAAGTTAACTTGCTTAATTAATAGACAGAATAAATCTCTGTTTCCATGTCAGAAGGATAGTACAGTTTTTCCTCAACCCTATCTTTTTTTTTAAATATTCCTTTATTTAAAAGAAGCAGATAGAAAATGGAAGGAACCCCTAGTTCCACCACTGTTGATAGGAAAGTGTGTACAGGGTATGGAACATACCATAGTCACATGCAGAAGATTGGGGCTGCTGCCAACCTCAGTGATCTAGAAATTCCAATTCTTTTTTTAAATAAAAGTTTTTTATTTCAATCTACACATACACAACAATACATTAACTGTGTGGCATCAACATATCATACATTTTAGTATAAGCAAGCTTAATAATCTCTTAATATCCACATTCATATTAAGTCAAAATCCTTCCTTGCTTATTTTCAACATTTCAGTACTCTCTCCTAATGCCAACCATCATATCAGTTAGATATACCTAATGATTTCATTATTCAATTTCCTCCTCATTTTTTTTAAATAAAAAAAATCTCATTTGGCAAGCAGTATGGTTCCAGGTTTCAATACAATACAAACATGACCATATTTACCTAGTCATTGTGTTTGTTCAATTTCCTATCACATTAACCTCATTAGTATTAAGTATTAAACTTATCCAATTCCAATTCATATTATAACTTATTTCACTTGTTAGACTATTCCCATATCTTATTTTACAATGTTATTTAAAATTCTCATCTCATTTCTATATTCATTTCCCAAATTACCTTTATCTGTCATATTTGCAATTTTATCAATCCTTAGTTTAATTCAAAATTGTCCCCTCTGATTATTAATTCAAACCAGCCACCTTCAGTCTACCTTAATACCATCTCCCTAATTACTATAACACACACACACACACACACACACACATATAAAATCTACTTTTTTTGTCAGATTCTGCATTACATTTTCTCAATCACCTTATCAATCATCTATGCATTACAAAAATATTAGTCTAATCAATTAATTATAGCAACTGATATCAATCCTTCTGTCAGGCTACAGAACTTTCCCATTCAATTAACAAGAATGAACTTCTGAAAACCAAACTTATCAAAAGGAGTCCTTTATTGAAATGAGACAATTCATGTAGGAGTTCAAAGCAGCTTCTAAGGTCCCTCAGGCATACAGGGATAGATAAGGGAGTTTAGAACCTCTCCCCTTATCTCGATGTGTATTTAGTGAAACAAAACCCAGTATGTCAATTCCCCCTGCCCTTTCTGTAGAAACGATCTTTTTCACTGTTTCCCAGGGCATACCTAATTTCCCCCCACTCCCTTTTTAGAACGAACTTTTCCAGAGATTTCCAGGACACATCTCACTGTGGAATTTTTATGGTCTTCCCACCTCCTGGCTGTGCCTCTCAGAGGTGATAGGTTCTGGCCATCTGGCTTTTCTCCCTCCATTGTATCATGTGTGGGTTATACAAATTCGATATAAGATTAAATATATTCAGGTTACATCAAGAAAGGATTTCTTTATCAGTCTCCCCCCACCTTTTCTTCTTCCACTGAAGAAATGACAGATACACGGATCTGACACCTTCCATAATAGTTCTCATTTCATCTTTCCCCCATTTTCTTATACATTGTTAATCATCTACATATGATATTTTTGTTATAAATTCCCAATTCCATATTTATTTCATTAAATTCCATGTCTAGTATAGCAATAATTCTTTAATAACAAGAAAGAGAAACAAAAAAAGAAAGAAACTAAAAGGAAAAAAATCACATCAGTTACATACTTATCTATTTTCTATACTTAATCATTTATATCACACCTTATTACCTTGCAGAATCTCTTTCCTATTCTCTTTTTTAAATTTCATCCATTGTCTCTCGCTCTTTTAACAATATACTGTAGTTCCTTTTCATCTTCGTTTGCTTCCTGTTTCTTTTTATTTTCTGGTCCTTTCTTTTAATTACCCTTTCCCCCATTCTTATTCCTCTCCATTTCTCACTCCAATTATTAACTTTTTCTCCCTCCCTCTTTTGATTTTTCTTTTGAAATTCCCTTATCAGCTTTTTTCCTCCCCTTTTTTTCCATTTTCCAAACCATTTTCCCTTTTATTATCACATCAGATTTTTAATCACATTTTTAATTTTAATTCCTTTCCACCCCTGCTTAAGTAATTGTTGATCCCTTTTCTTCTTCAAAGCTGGCTTCTTCTTTGTTAAACTCCTCTCCTTCTGGTTTGCATTCTTCTTCTACATGCTGGGTCACCATTTCTAATTTCTGTAATACATAATTACACATTTCAAATCTAGTTTTCATCATTTCCCTTATGTCTTGCAAGTCCGTTCTCATTTCAACAAATAATTCCTCCATTGTATCTTCTCCTTTTTTCTTTTCCTCTTCCCTAATTGATGTATTCAGTCCCCAAGTCCAGTACATTATTTCAGCCAGTATCTTTTAAGTTTATTTTCAACAATCAATGTCCTTAAATCTTTGTTCCAAATTTTCAAGTGCCCCTTTGCCAACTGTTTCCCACACTCACTGGGTGGTTCTATGCCAATATTTTCAAATATCTTCCCCTTTGTAGTATTCTAATGTCACTTTCCAGGGTTTTTATTTTTTATAATGGAGTTTCTTTTACTTTCTTTTAAGTTCCAAGGTCTAATTTCTTAGAAAGACCAAACACTTAAAAAAAAAAAATCATGGAAGTTTTCCTGTACCATCAGGTGGTACACTTGAGCCTTTTTCACTGTCCACTCCTTCCTTAACTTTAACTTTCTTTGTTGAATATACAGTAGTACTTTTATTAAATTTGCTAATTTCAATCATTAGCTATTATATTTTTCCATTTCTACACCATGAGGCAAGTTATATAACCTCCTGTCTGTATGCAGATTCGTCATTGTCTCGAATGAGACCAATCACTACTGTGTCATGGTCACATGGTCAGAAACTATTTTCCACTGCCAAAGAAAGTTGGACCAGAAATAATGGGTAAAAGTTTCAGTTACCAAGATTTTATTTAAATATAAATACATTTAATTATTATAATGCTTGTAATTTGACTCAATATAATTATAATTCTTGTATCTAAAGAATTACAATTAATTGGGAAGGTAAGATCTGCACACTGTCAAAACAGTCTACCTTCTGCATGTGTGGAAGCTTCTCATAAAAAGATCCAACTTAGAAATAAGGAGAAATTAAAAGATGCAAATACTGCAATACCAAGTCTAAACACCAACTCACTGAATGAAACAAACCAATTAATGTATAGTACGTTGTAGTTATAACTGAATATCTTGGATGCAAAATCAACAGAGAAGAAAAAAAAACCAAACATTGCACCACAAAAATGGAAGATTACACTGGAAAATAAGAACAGCAAGTTGAGATCAGATGCAAACAAGGTAGAACAGATGAAAGAAAGGAAGCTGAAGAACAAGAAGACTAAAGAATACCTAACCAAGAAATACCTCTGAGAAACAAGGAAGCACTGGAAATAATAAAACAGCAAATAACAGCAATAGCCAAGAAGATAAGCAGATACAAAATTTAAATTGAAATTATAGGCAGAACCTCCAATTTCAATCCAATCAGAAACGTTTCTACCAATCCATCAATGGAGAAACTGTAGTGAATCAGTCAGTACCTGATATGGAAGAAACAGTGCAGTTCTGGGTGCAAATATGGGATAACTCAAAGAAATATGCAGCTTGGTTAAAATATGTGGATAAGAATAAAAAAGAAGTTGAAATGAAAGAACTAGTAATAACAGCCGAAATGGTACAGAAAAGAGAAAGGAAGATCAAGAATTGGTCAGCACTAGGTGAAGATGAACTGCATGTTTTTTGCTTGAAACATCTAACAGGTCTATATCCATTCATTACCAAACAATGTAACAACGTACTACAATGAGGTGAAGTTGAAGAGTGGCTTATATCTGGCAGAACCTACCTGATAATGAAAGATCCAGCAAAAGGGACAGCACCAGGCAACTACAGGCCAATTAACTGCTTACCAACAACTTTCAAATTATTAACCGGTGTAGTAGCTGATGCAGTCCAACAGTATCTAGTTGAAAACAATCTCTTTCCACCTGAGCAGAAAGGAAACTGCCCCAATAGCAGAGGAACAAAAGATCAACTCCTAATTGACAAAATGACTTTGGAAAACTGCAAGAGAAGGAAGACCAACCTGAATGTAGCTTGGATTGACTACAAAAAGGCATTCAACTCTCTGCCACATGACTAGATAATCAAATAGCAAAGATCGATGGCAGTTGCAGGTCAATGGTGAGAGCCTGAGAGAGGTTAGAGACAGATCATCAGGTACCCACAGCTTGCATGTCAAGGGGACTGTCTGGGAAGTATTAAATAACAAGACCTGGCAATGTTTAAGAGCAGGAAAGTTAAAGAAAGAGACCGAAGGACTAATTCTGGCTGCACAAGACCAAGCCTTAAGGACAAATGCATACAAAACCAGAATTGAGAAGACAGTAACAGACAGTAAGTGCTGCCTATGCAAAGAAGCTAAAGAAACAGTGGACCACCTGGTAAAGTGTTGCAAGAAGATGGTACAGACTGACTACAAGCAGAAGCATGACAAAGTAGCAACAACGATGCAATGGAAAATCTACAAGAAATATCATTTGCCTGAAAGCAAGAATTGGTGGGACCATAAAATAAAGTCATAGAAAATGAAGAAGTTAAATTGCTCTGTGAGTTTAGAATTCAAACAGATAGGCACCAGAGGTGGTATTCAGCAGGTTCTGACTAGTTCTGGAGAACCGGTAGCGGAAATTTTGAGTAGTTTGGAAAAACTTGCAAATACCACCTCTGACTGGAGATTTTACAGTATCCTTCTCCTGCCACGCCCACCAAGCCACGCCCACAGAACCGGTAGTAAAAAAAAAACTGAATCCCACCACTGATAGGCCCCTGCCACATAACAGGGGCAGTATGAACTTCCTGAGTTGATGTAGGAAGAGCATTCTTTGTTGTGCCTTTTTAATTATGGTTTTAATGTTAAGTGTCCATTTCAAGTCCTGGGAGATTATAGAACCCAAAAATTTGAAGAACTCTGTTGCTGATCCTGTGCTATCTAATATGGTAAGAGGTAGTAGAATAGAAGAGGTCCTCTTAAAATCCACTCTCATCTTTACTGTTTTAAACATGTTTAGCTCCAGAATGTTACAGCTGCACCACAGAACCAGTTGTTCAACCTCTTTCTGGGACAAATAAAAACTCTCTGGTCTTATTCATGTTTATTTGTCTGGATTTTTAGAATATATATCATGTCATATCAGTGTTACTAAAATCTGGCAGAACCAAGCAACCCCTGCCCCTGTGTTCTATTATCACACAGACACATTTAGGATTTATATGAATCAGCAAAAAAATAATATACTTCTTTTCTTTTGCCCCCTGTCCCACCCCTTTCAATCCCACATTGTTCCGTGAGTTGCCGGGTTATGGTGGTTATTTTCTAAACTTATGTTAACAAATACTTTGTGAATGGAGTCTGCTTGATCACAGAAAGTATGATGCTCACATGTTCTGCTCTCATATGGAAATACCAACAGAAGACAATTTCTTCTGTCCTGTCCTGAATATTGGATCACAGATCAATCTGAGGTTGTGTAACCCATTTTGCTTTTTTCTCCCTTTTAGTCCAGTATCGTGAATGGTGCTGGAACCTCTGAAGATACAAAGCCTTTGCCAAATTTCCAACAGATGGGAGCAATGAATTATTCATCCCCAAGTCCAGGATCCCTGACAAAGCATGTCTGCGCAATTTGTGGAGACAGATCATCAGGTACCCACAGCTTGCATGTCAAGGGGACTGTCTGGGAAGTATTAAATAACTATTATGATATAATAGTGCCTCAGGATTCTTCCCTCTGTATAGCACTTTCAGTTGGTCATGCAGGAAGTATCTCTTTGTTTCTTCGTTCAGGTCAAAATCATTTTTAATGTATAGCTTTTGAGAACATTGGACTATTGTTTTATTTGGGGCCAAATTTTCAGCTTTTATGAGCTGATGAGAGGGATTAACCACTCTTGCAGTGGTAAAACACCCATGCCTCATGTAATTACACCCCTTTCCCTGGTTGGCTGCTATTCTGATCCACATCTGGGTTCTTCACAGTATTCTGTATCACAGTCTGGTCTGTTTCCTATACAGTTTTCTTAGACTTCTCAGGCATATTGAGTGGTTCTGTCACATATAATTTGAATGTCCCAACTCAAAAGTGCAGAAAACGTTTAAATATATCCCAATTGGAATGTGCTGATGTATGTTGCTGTATTGTTAGGGAAGCACTATGGGGTGTACAGTTGTGAAGGCTGCAAAGGATTCTTTAAGCGGACAGTAAGAAAGGACCTTGTCTACACATGTCGAGATAATAAAGACTGTCTGATCGACAAGCGTCAGCGAAACCGTTGCCAGTATTGCCGCTATCAGAAATGTCTAGCAACAGGCATGAAAAGAGAAGGTATGTTACTAAGATATACACATTCATACACATATATGAACATATGGTATATACTAAGTATATACTTAGTATATACTTTACTAAGATATGCATACACAAACCATCCTTAATTACATCAGAAGAAACATAGCCCCATTGTTTTTGTTCTTCGTCTGGAATAGATGAATCAATTCTCCAACAGCTGAAAGTCAGGCCACTGCTATGCAGTTTACTCTGTACGTTTGATGATCTGCCATTTTGAAGAATATAGGAGAATGTGTTCTGAAGTGCGACTGTGGCAGTCACAGTAAGTGAAAGAAAACAAGATGCAATTCATAAATTAAAACTCTATCCAAACAGGGCACTAGTTATAAAGAGATTTTCCAAGTATTAAATTGATGTGGGTTTTTTCCTAAACTGTCACTTCCTCAAGGAGAGAGAGGGTGGGGGAGGGAGTGGGTTATAGCAGGTGTATAGAACAGGCCACCTAACCCAGCAGAGGAAATAGATGAATGTTTTGCTGATCAGTTAAATAAGGTGTGCAGAAAACATATTACTGTGGGGGGACTTTAACTACCCTGACATCAACTAGGAGACACCCTGCAGCAAGCAGAATCAACTCAAAAAACTAAGAAGGAGGTTAAGAAGAATTCCATGGAAAAGCAATATCTGGTCAGAATTCTACAACCATTGGGAATAATAATGGCTCACAAACCAACATCAACATTCCAACAAGAGCTGTACAGAACCAAGGACAAGAAAGGAAGAAAACCAAGGACTGAAGGAAGGGAATAGCAACATAATCCACAAGATCAAATGCAACAGCTATGACCATCTATGTTGGACAAACAGGATGACAACTAAAAACAAGAATCCTGACTAGCAGCCAACCGGCATGACTGCAAATCCCTGATCTTGACCCAAAGTGACACCAAGCAACACCAATTCAACTGGGATGGAACAAAAATCATTGGCCATGCCACCACATGCCATGCACGCAAATTGTCAAAGCCTGGTATTCAACAAATAGGCCACTCAACAAATATATTAATCTGGAATCAGCCTAGGAGCCAGATTAATTGGACAACTAACCAATTACAGCACCAACCACCTCCTCACTTGGTGACCTTCACATGACATGACCATCCAGTCATGTGACCAACCAACCACATCACCACTCAGGATAGATAAAAGCAAAGGGAAATTGAGACAGGACTCTTCAGCCAAAATCCCACTGAAGATGTTGCCTAGCCTGGCAATGAAACATTTGGATGCCAAACAGCAAGCCCAAAGAACAAACCACCATTAACAAAAAGATGCTTATAACTAGAACAGAACTAGAATACAACCTACTTCTTGGTAAGTTAGAAAAATATGGTATAGATCAGGGGTCACCAACCTTTTGGACCTCAGGGACCACCAAATTCATAATTTTAGATCCCAGGGACCACTAACTATTTCTGTGGGTGTGGCCTAATTTGTGGGTGTGACTTGGTGGTCATATGACTAGCTGGGCATGGCTTGTATGTAAATATTATAACTATTTATATAAACATTGAATTTTTTATAAAAAAAGAGCAACTGTTACCCAAAATCAGGCAAAGCAGGCAGGCAGATTGAGTTGCTCACAGAATCACAGATTCATTCAGAAATCTATCTATCTGCCATTGGCTAGCTCAGTCTGTCACATAAAATTTGCTTGCAAGCAAACTCACTAAATTAACTCACAACACACCATGTATGTAAATATTGAATTTTTTTATTAAGAAAAGAACAACTTTTATCCAAAATCAGGCAAAGCAGGCAGGCAGGTTGAGTTGCTCACAGAATCATTCAGTGATCTATCTATCTGCCATCGGCTAGCTCAGTCTCTCAAATTTGCTTGCCATGAGTCTGCACTGAATAACAGAACCTTCAGTCCTAAGGGAGGTTCGGCTGTATTTTAAAGCAGAGCCGAAGATCTAAAGCCTAACTAGAAAGAAAGAAATCCAACCATTTCCTGCTTTCTAGCTAATCTAAATCTCCTGGCACAGCAGAACACCTGATGGTCGGAAAAAGAAAAAACAGAAATTTAGCAGGCAAGTTTACTGAGTAAGGAGTGAGTGGGCAGGGAGGGTTCCCAGGGGCCATGTGGGTGGCGCAGCCTTGTGTTTCTGTGCAGCCTGGATTAATTGCTTTGGGGGCGGTGCTCTGGGGGTGACATTTCTCTGAGGTCCACCAAAATTTTCTCACGGCTCACCGGTTGGCGACCACTGGTATAGATAGCATCACCATCAATGGATTTGTAACTGGCTAACAAACCATACTCAATGTGTAGCCCTGAACAGAACTACATTTACATAGAGGGAAGGATTTAGTAGAGTACCTCAACATTCTGTCCTTGGCCTGGTACTCTTCACCATCTTCCTGTCAACCGTATGACTAACTGACCCAATAAAAGCAGGTATCTTCAGGAATTTTAAAACCCCCAAAGCAAGACTTTATTGAGTACATCATTTCAGCACTGAAGAAAGCCAAACCAACTCTAAATTTTCCCACGCAACCCTGAATAGTTAAAAATGAGTTTCATCCCCTCCTCCCACAGAACTGGTTACATTGTCCAATTAAGAATCAGCCTTTTGTTTTGATAACAGTCCATGTCTTGGCTGACACTTGCAGAAGTGTCCTTGACTCTCACAGTTGAAGATTTTAGCCTCCACATTTCATCTCGCCCTTCCCTCCCCCCAGTTTTTTGGCAAGTTGAAAAGCAGTAATAGTCTCAAGAAGCTTAAGCATTTTTCAAACTTGATACTTCATAAATGATCTAGATGGGGGAATAAAAGGGGAACTCATCAAATTTGCAAATGACACCAAGCTGGGGAGAATAGCTAAAACTTTGGAAGCTAGACTCAATATTCAGAAGAATCTTGACAGATTTGGATATTGGGGCCTAGCCAACAAAATGCAATTCAGTGTTGAGAAAAGTAAGGTCCTGCATTTAGGCAGGAAAAAAAAATCTGCACAGTCATTGCTTAGGAAAGTCTTACTAGAATAACTGAACATAGAAAAGAATCTAAGGAAGGAGAAAACCCTGTCCTGAACTTAAGCACCCTGCTGATGGGTGGGAGTCAGAGAAAATGTAAGAAAGTCACAGTATAATTATAGGATAACATTTTGGGACACAGAGTGGAGTGTGTCAAAATTCTTGTGGATCTTTTTTTGTGCGCTAAGCGGTTCAAGAAGAGAGGCAAAGAAGCAGAGAGCGGAGTGAGAATGAAGTGGAATCTACAAGCAGCAATGGTGGGAGTCTTGAGGATATGCCTGTGGAAAGGATTTTAGCAGCTGAAATGGCAGTTGAACCAAAGTCTGAATCATATGGTGATGTGAGTGCAGAAACCTCGGTAGGTGAGATTCATTTCTGTGCTGTTCCTTAGGCTGTGAGTAACTGTGAGTAATGTGAGTAACATTGAATATCCTGAATACAAACACATGAGTTAGTGCACACTCAGAAAAATGAGCTCTTTGGCAAGTGCACTATAGGTTCATAATCTAAAATGTTTTTAACAACTGGTAATGATAGACACCTGGGGTCTTTTTATGACACACACAAGCAGAAACTTGAAAGTTAGGACAAAAAAATCTGTCCATTTTGGTTTCTCCTTGTCTAAGAAAGTACTAATCTGAAGTTGCTTGTTCTGCCTCTTTTTCCAGACATGCACACAGTGAGCATATGTTGTTTGGATTTCCTCCTGATACATTGTATTTAGCTAAGTGTTAAATTTCTGGAGTGTATTTACTTTAAATAAAATGTTTTTGCTTTACTAATATTACTTGGGTTAAATTCCCAATCTCAGGAATGTTCATATGCATATGCAAATAGTTTCCGATTTATTTATTTCCTGACTTCATTATTTTTATAAGTAGCACAGAGAGACTTCATCCTCCTATTTTCCTGTGAGGTGGGTTGGGCTTCCAACATCATTAAACCTTAACTTCTGCTCCTCTCCTCCCCTCCCCTCCCCAAAGCCAGAAAACAGAAGAAAAATGAGAGTTCAGCTTAATTTTGATCTGTTAGCTGCCAAAGAATTCTGTGAACAAGCACAGGCAAAAGGGCAGTAGTTCAATTCACAGAGGTCATCCCCCATCCTGCTCAATGGGAGAGTTCCTTGCTTCGAACCAAGCTGTCTTGGGCTGGTCTCCTAGGATGAAATGGAAGAAAGATGCCCAACATTCATGGCCTGGGCTGCTGTCCCTACAATGTGCAAGCCTGGCATTTGGGCAATGTTTCAGATTCTTAAGATGCACATTTGCTTGATATGGGGTATGACTATGGATTGGATCTGCTTCAGTTCTTACTCAAACCTTACAAGCTAGTTCCTTGAGACTAGTTCTGCATTTTGGAAAGATCACCCTTATTTATTTATTTTTTAATAAAGTTTTGTTTGGGTTTTCACACACACAAAATACAAGTAAAACATCTTTTTTTAAAATAGCATGGTCCCGGGTTGAACTTCTTTATACAGACACAAACTCAATTTCATGCACATTTTTGTGTTCTATTCCATATCTTATACTATTCTACATTTTCTATATAGTTTTTCCCCCTCTTTTAATTTTCTCAATTTTATTTTGATTATCTCATCTCAGTTCAAATCATTATATTTATACTTTCGTCTGTTCTGTTTCAATTTCATATTATCTTTTCTCATTAAACAAATTTTCTCCTGTAGTTACTAATTGGAGTATGACACCTTTATATCTTTTAATTACATCCATCCAACTCTTATTTAAACTTCAATATATACCTTAAGGTTATGACCTTCAATATAATACATAATACATAACTTCCAATGGAATTCTGCTTGGTACATTCTTATAATACACACTATATTCTTTAAAAAAAGGATTATAAATGTATGTAATTATAAACCCTCATTCCATTCCAATTCAGTTCTATCATTAATAATCATTAAAGTCTTAACATCTTTAACATTTCTTTTCAATTTAATATCATACTTCCTTAAAGACATATCTAATCTCCATAATTAATTTTTCCCTTATTTCTCTTCACATATGTTTTGTAAATCATTAAATATTCATTTTGTCACATTTATTTATTGGCAAGCATTCCACTTAGTTACAATAACTATTTTATCAAACATTTTAATCATACATTGTTTCATATTTTCTGAAATTATTTCTAATATAACAATACTATCTTATGCACCTTTGCAGAATCCCTTTTTCCATTATATTTTCACCCATTATCTCTAAATAGGCCCTGTTTCTCTATATTTTGTTCCTGTCCTTTATAACTTCTTTTCCTTTCTTTCTTCCCTCTCTTCTTCTCCCTCCCCTTTTTACCCCCTTGTCTCTCTACTTTTAATTCTCTCTTCTGCATTTCCCTCTTCTGTTGCTTTCTGATTTTATACTTATTTTTCAGTCTATTCTTTTGGGGGGTTGTTTTTCCCAATCTTAAACTTTCCATTCTCTTTCCCCCCTTTCCTTTTTTTCCCCCACCTAAGATTACTTGTTCATTAAAGATGGCTTCTTCTTTGTCCCAATCTTCTTGTTCTGCAGGCATTTCTTGTTGTTTCTCATAGTTCCAAATCACCATTTCTAAAAACTGAAATACGAAGCCAAAAGAACCTCTCCCTTCTTGTGCATCTTCCTTGTACTTTTTAAGTTCCGTTTTCAGTTCTTCTAAAAGTGGGGCCATTTTAAACAGTTTTAAACAACCACCTGATTGATTTTACTCATTCAAATATAATAACCAAGAATCCAGAGATCACCAAGTAATCCAAATAGTCCCAAGCTGTTTCTTCTTATTTGTTTTTTCACTTTCTCTTCCTGGGGTTTTACTATTTTGTTGCAATGTTTCAGTTAAAATGTATCTTTTGGAAGTCTTGTTGAGATTTTGCTGTAAGTTCTTTTTACTTCCAGGCAGTCTCCTCCCTTCCAGATCCTGCCCTTTTATTCTTTTTCTCTCCTTTCCTGTTTTCAAAAGCTTTTAATTATCCAGAAATCTTTATTATCCCTTTGCCTTTTTATTTTCAGCATTAAATGCCTATTAATGTCAAAGTGGATGTTTTTTCCAATTTCTTGCTTAAGTCTCTTAGCTGTCAGTATAGGAAGAGGAGAAAAAAAATCAAATATTTTCCCTTTTCTCTCTCCTTCACAGCTTAGAAATCTTCTTAGGGAACAATGTTATTGGTTTTTTTTTAATAGTTTCAATTCCAGGGTACCTTATTTGTTGCTTTTGCTGTTTGACCCGGTCAACCAAAACTTTCTCTTCTTATCTTCCTCCTGCACATTCTTTTCCGTTCAAGTTCTTCTTTGTGGTGGCCATTTCTGACCACCGCTACAACCGCCTTCGGGAAAGGGAGTAATGGCCAGCTGGGGAGGAGAGATGTGGTTCTCCTCAACCCTGCTGGTGGTCTCCCCCCTCTTCACCACCTCTATGGGGTGGCTTAGCCCCAAAACCAGCCGTCTCGGGGTGCTCCAGCGGCGAGCACGGATTGAAACCGCGCAGAGACATGGTTTCAGTCTGTTGCCGAAGAAGCTCAAACCGGAAGACAAGATCACCCTTATTTAAAGTTGCTCCCTCAATCCTTTTTAGTCTAAGCCATGAGAAACTCATCCATGATTCTCTTTGCTGTTCTGTTCCCTAATAAACAAAGTACAATTTTAAACATACATTTTTGGTGCCAAGGTGTATCTTATAATCTGCTTCAGATTCTGCTCTGTTGATTGGCCACCAATTTCATGTCACAGTCTGACCTTTAAGACTTTTTAGTTGACAGAAAGGCAATTTTGTTCTTTCTTCTTCTCTTTCCCTGGATGAGGAGATGGGGTAAAGGGGGCAGAAATTACCAATTGAAGACAAGAATTGCTCCATCACCCTGGACTGTCCTTGGGTAGATAGGCAAGATGGATAGACTCTTACAAAAGATTTAAAAGTTTTTTTCTTATAGAAAAATGCCCAAACAAGGTATTTTTGCTGGCTTATATACTTGTTTCTCCCTTAGACCAATGATCCTGTCACCAATATTTGCCATGCAGCTGATAAACAGCTTTTCACATTGGTTGAATGGGCCAAGCGGATTCCACACTTCTCAGACCTGACATTAGAAGACCAAGTTATCCTCCTTCGAGCAGGTAATGACTTGTAGGCTTCCTCTTTGCCATCGCTCTTTGCAAGGTGTTTTGTTCAGAGGTGGTATTCAGCAGGTTCTGACCAGTTCTGGAGAACCGGTAGAGAACTGGACATTTTGAGCAGTTCGGAGAACCAGCAAATACCACTTCTGACTGGAGATTTTACAGTATCCTTCCCCTGCCATGCTCACCAAGCCACGCACACAGACCCGGTAATAAAAAAATATGAATCCCACCACTGGTTTTGTTCTCCCAGAAGATAAGACATCTTCCCATTTTGGAAAAAATGTGGACAGAATATGGCTAGAGACAAGGAAGAAATGCCCAGCCCTTCAGAATTTGGGCAGCTGTTCAGCTTCCTCACATTTTCATATAATCCAATCTTCCTACTTTCTCTGTAACTGGTTTTCAGCTTAAACATAGTATTTTTCAGCTGGTGGTCTGTAGAGTTTCTCAGTCATCGAGGTCATCATTTTCAGCTGGTGGTAAGATTCTCTCATCCCAAAGGGATGGGATTCTGAATCTTACTTCATGCTGCGTTCCTAAAATAAAGTCCAAAGTTGTCAGGAAAAGGTAGGCGGTGGCTTTTGGAATTGTGTATGCAAATGAATCTCAGAGCTAAACAAGGCAGAATGGTAGGATTTATCCTGTCTCAAGGCTGAAAGGAAGTGCTTCATCTTGCCAGCCAGAGTGTAGTGGGGCAGTTACTACCAGGGCAGTTATGAGTAATATTGTGAACCTCATATCTAATCCTCTAAATTCTCTATGGACCAAAGGCAGTCCTAGGCAGCCATTGGTTCAGTGACCATTCGAAGTTACAATGGCACTGAAAAATGTGATTTATTGTTCACACATATGACCATTGCAGCATTCCTGTGGTCATGTGATCAAAATTTGGATTCTTGGCAACTGGTTCATATTTATGACTGGTTCATATTTATGTGAACCAGGGTCATGATCACGTTTTGCGAACTTCAGACAAGCAATGGAGAAACTAGATTCATTTAACAACAGTGCTTACTAATAACCATCACAGTGGTTCACTTAGCAACTGTGACAAGAAAGGTAATAAAACAGGGCAAAACTCATTAAACAACTATCTCACTTAGCAACAGAAATGTTAGGCTCAATTGTGGTCATAGGTCGAGGACTACCTGTACTTGGAAAAAAAAACATCTCCCCAATTGGATGTGATTGTACAACCCCCATGGATATTGAGATATTGTCATGGTGCTTGTGCTGATCTATAGAATCACACATCAAGTCAAATGACTGTACTTTGTGCATTTCTTTAAAGTGAGATTGAAAAGAATAAAAATAAGAACAATTCGATGGCCTGTTTAAAACAAATAATTTATAGTTAAACAGTGACTATGCTGGGAAATGAATTTATTTCAAACAAATTTTCAGCACACAGGTTTTTGATGGTTGGTTTGTAGGTTTGCTTGTCTTCTTAGTATTGGAAAGTAGTAAAACACATTTTTCTCTAATTGCATTGTGAAGTTTAAAATAACTTCTTTTAAACATTTACTGGTTTACTAATATCTGGTGTCCCTGTGTAGAAACATATTTATTCAATAGCAAGTCATATATTTGAATTCTCTTCAAAGATTATGCCATGAGATGCAAACATTTTCTAATAATGTGCAAAATGAGAAATAGGTTTTCAATATCCATGCTATTATCTTTTGCCTTATTACTTATTTCAGTTCCTTTTTAAAAAAAAGATCTTCTTGATCTTTGTTGCTTATAAGTAATACCAGTAATACTTGTTCTTTTGCAAACAAACTGAACTTTCTGGGAGGGAGAATAGTTACAGGGATGAAATGAAATAAATAAAACTTTGCATACTCTAATGTAGCATAAATTCGTGCAGTCAAATTAACAGCCAGTTTATCAAGCAGCATTCTTTTTAAAGAAAAAAAAGTATATATCACTCTTATTTCCTTTTTTAGGTTGGAATGAACTGCTGATTGCTTCTTTTTCCCATCGCTCTGTTTCTGTACAGGATGGTATATTACTGGCCACTGGCTTACACGTGCACCGGAGCAGTGCACACAGCGCTGGAGTCGGCTCCATATTTGACAGGTATGTTTTTATTCTTAATTCCAGCATTTGCATTTTCTTAGATAACTTCTGGTTAGTTATGACAGAGTAAGAAAAGCTTAAATAAGTACTTCTGAGATCTGTCAGAAAGGAAAGGCTGCTTGTGTTTATGCAGGGAGACACTTGTGAAAGTTCTCTGTTCTAATTTTGTTCCCTTCAAAAAAGTTTTGATTTTCCGAAATTGCCTTGGGACTCGCTTACACGCCAATTATATACCATGTTGTTAGTTCCCTGTTTTGCATATTATTCTGCAATTTCTTATAGATGGATGGTTTCTAGCATTATTTGTTGTTGCTTTTTTGCTGTAAAGATCAAGGGAAATGTAAAAAAAATAAAGTGATGTTGACATTTTTTACTGACTATCCATTTCTTCTTACTGTGTCCATGAGTGGAAATGATCCAGCTCTTGTGAATGGGACAGCATGTATGAATGAATTTAAATCCTTTCTATTTACTGCCATCAGCTGTAGTCTTGGGCAAAAGCCACAGCTTAAGAACCCTAGTTAAATTCTCTTCTCTTCAAATTCTCTTCAAAATATTAGTGGCCACTTTATTAAAACTGTACCCTATTAACAAAAATATAGGATCTTATTTTTTTCTGCAAGATTATATGTACATATTGCCTATATAAGAGCGTATCTCAATTGCATGTCTCCCTCCTCTGTGATATGATCATTATGAGACAATGTCAAATAATATTGGATATGGTTAATAGAGGTCATATACAGGAAAAGTACCATATTTTTTACTCCACTTTATTTTCCCCCAAAAGTGGGTAGAAATGTCTGTGCATCTTATGGAGCAAATGCCAGTCATGGTGCCAGTCCTTTGGTGATCTGTAGTCCTTTCAGGCTCTGGTTCAGAATATTTTTTTTCTTGATTTCCTCCTCTAAACCTAGGTGCATTTTATGGTCAGGTGCATCTTATAGTGCGAAAAATATAGTAATTCCTTTTTCTGATGAATGGAATGTGTTGATCTAAAGAAGATATGGGAACATTTCAGTTTCCACATATGTAGCCTAGCTAACTAGGTAGTCTATTGTAAGAAAGAGGAAATACAGACATGATGCACAGGCATATTCTAAAGGTACAAGCCATAGAAAGGATTCATAAGGAATTATCAGCGGAGTGGATTAAAAAAAGTAACTGATATGGTAGGCTAAGGATATTTTATGAAATCTATATAGAATCAACACTGCAAATATAGTAGACAACAGGAGATTAGAAGGAATGATTGTACCTCTAGTTGCTCAAACAGATAAAAAGATTAACACTTTATAAGAGTTCTTCAGTTGTAAAGTTGTAGCTTTCCCTGATTTAATTCACATGTTCCTTTAGAATTGTTCTCCTTTGGAATAAATATATAAAATAATTGGGACAAAAATATGAAAGACATTGCAAAGTAATGAAGGTGTGATATCAGTTGACTGATACAGTTATTTATTTATTATACAATTATTTGTTTAAAATAGAATCCTGGTGATGTACCACATAAAGCATATTCAAACAGAATAAAAATTACACAACAGTCTGTAAAATTGCCAGAATCATATAGCTCTAACATCTAAGCATTAACAATTCTCTTGAAAGTTCTCTTTCCATCAACAGCCTAAAATCTGGCAGAAAAGGTGACATGCTGATTTCTACAAGAAAGCCAGAGCATTAGAGACCCCATAGAGAAGCTTTGTCCCCCTTCCCCCAAATTTCTCACAAGAGCACCTTCCTCTAGGACATGCAAACTGAATGAGTGGGGTTTAGTTGAAATGGATAATTCTGCAGGTATCTGCATTCCAAAACATACAGGGGTTTTTATCACTGCTTAGATTAAAATCCCAGCTTGAAATAGGATAAAAAACAGTATGAACATCCATTTGCGTGATTACTCTATTTCCCTGTTTAAAAAATTCAGATTTTCCACAACCATGAAAATAGACAAAATGCAGTGCGACTCTAATTGATTATAGTGTTGAATTGATGGCTCATTAAACCAAAAAACAAGAACCCACCTCCTTGTAATTCCATACTACTTGCGGTGGCCAACTCGCCACAGGACAACTCGCTGCAGACAACTCACTGTGGGACAATTCTACATGGGATAACTCCATGTGAGAAATGTTATTTGCCATGTTTCTTTGACATTATTTCCATTTTTGTGGAAATGGACAAAAATGAAAATAATGTCAAAGAAACAGTGATGGATAACATTTACTGGATTGTGTTGTCCCACATGGAATTGCCCCACGGTGAGTTGGGCATGGCAAAATGGCTGTGGTGAGTTGTCCTAGACCCACTTAACCAGTAGAAGCACCAGTAATGCATACATATAATTTGATTCACTCATTCCCCTTCTTCCTTGTCTCTGTATGCAGGGTTCTTACTGAGTTGGTATCCAAAATGAAAGACATGCAGATGGACAAATCTGAACTGGGGTGTCTGCGAGCCATTGTCTTGTTCAATCCAGGTTAAGTATCTTGGGAAGGCTGCCATCTTCCTCCGGAAATTCCTATACCTCTCTACACCCAGCTAATATAGCCATTGACTATGCTGGATTCTGAGGAGCAGAGATTTTTTTTTTTCTTGTGACTTTTCATAATTGATTTCTTTTTTTCTTTTTAATTGACTTTCAATGTTTGCCATTATCATGCTGCATTACTGAGGCAGCAATGATCTACAAGAAACAATAGGGGTAGATGTATGAAAGATAAAGAGAAATGGAATGCTACGTGGAGAAGAGTAATTGAATAGCAAAGGAAGGTTGCAGAAGAAAAAAGAGAAGGGATTATCCTTCACAAAATAGAAGGGAAAATGGGAATGCTGAGATTGTCCCAGTATTCAGTATTGGCTATGTTATAACTTCTCAAATTGCAACTGTAACTAGGCCATTATGCTACATGTCTTTTCATAGATTTCTTAAAATAGATAACAAAGTTTATTTATATTTCATAAAATTGTTAGATTTTCTTCATATAATACACAATTTAAGAATCAATATGACTGTTTCTGATACTTGTCCGAAATGGTGCAGCACTTTCATCCCTAAGAATGATTACAGCTGATTAGAGCCATGGTGGCGCAGTGGTTAGAGTGCAGTACTGCAGGCTATGTCTGCTGCCTGCTGGCTGCCTGCAATTTGGCAGATCAAATCTCACCAGGCTCAAGGTTGACTCAGCCTTCCATCCTTCCGAGGTGGGTAAAATGAGGACCCAAAATTGTTGGGGGCAATATGCTGACGCTGTAAACCACTTAGAGAGGGATGTAAAGCACTATGAAGTGGTATATAAGTCTAAGTGCTATTGCTATTTTTTTAAATTGGATACGGTTGTTTCAGGGACTAGAATATTTGTCCCTCATTTTCCTTTATTGTCACTGCATCAGATGCCAAAGGCCTGTCTAGTCCTGCAGAGATAGAATTGCTACGTGAGAAAGTTTATGCTACCCTGGAGGCATACACAAAACAGAAGTACCCTGAGCAACCTGGAAGGTAAATAGAAATTGTTTAGGCTGCTTAATGCATAACGATATTAAGATGTTACAGAAGTACATCAACCATGATGTTTTTGTATCTTAGCTTGAGGTAATAGTACTGAGACATTTTACAAGTAGATAAATACTGTATTTCTTTTAGGTTTTCATTGTTCAAGAAGGGAAATAAATCAGCCAAAGTGATTTTAAAGTTTGCCATGAGAGTCAGAGTCACTTATTCCCAGAGTGTTGCATAGTCTTTTTTCAGCTGAAGATGACAATCAAAACTTATCTCTCTATTCCCACCACCCCTCCAAAGGCCTTGTAAGGTTATTAGTGCCCTTACCTTAATACAAGTCCCTTTTACTCCTCCTTCTGCTCCTTCTGCTCTGATGGGTGAGAGTTTCTAAGGAAGGAGCTCCTCAAAGGACACTCTAACAAGATTTGGGGAATCCTACCATGCAAGATTTGTGTTAATAGTGTTAATTTTACAACTAAAAGCACAATCACAAACAATTCCAGAGAAGGAAAATTTTTGAAAAACAGCAGAAGGAGCCATTGTGACTAAACAAAAAGCTTGGTGTATTTATTAAATTTAAAAAGCATATATGGGAGGTGGAAATAGAAACAGGTCACCAGAAAAAGCAATTTAATAAGTATGAAAGGTGCCAGGAAAGCTAAATCTCAACACAAGCTTGGGAAAGGATGCTAATTTAAAAAAAAAAGGGAATTAAAGGAAAAGTTTCAGTATATCAGAAGTTTTATGAAAACAGTATGAGGATAATAGGTAAAAAAAAAAAAGGCAAAACTGCTGAACTCTTCTTTTTGCTTCATCTTTTCTGAAAAGAGGACTTGAATTACACTGGATAACTGTAGGAGCTGAATGAAAGAGTAAGATTTTAGCTCAAGCCTAGACACGACATAGAATACCTACTGACTCTGAGTAGGTTCAAATTCAAACCTGCATTTTAAGATATTGAAGAAACTTGCTGATGTCTAGCTTGAATATTATCCATTACCTTTAAAATAACCTGGGTGACATACTGGTTGATTGAAGGAGAATAAAGGTTTCCATCTTCAAAAAGAAGATGGTTCTCAAAGAACCAAAAATCAAGCACTTTGACATTAAGGATTCAAGAGCAGGTGAAAAAAAAACATTTAAGTATCTGTAAATAAAACAATGCAGTGGTTACTAGACGTTGACATGTCATTGTTTTAGAATAAGTCTCACCAGGCTAACCTAATGTCAATTTTTGAACTTGGAAAACAGCCAGGAAATTCATTCAGTATGCTAGGATGCTTTAGCTGGCTCTAGAAATCTAAATGCATTCAAGGTCAGTCAATATTTCCTGACTATTCTGTGGTCAAGCTCAGATTCAAATCCTGCTTTTTAATCATCTATTTGAAATTATCAAGTAGAACACGTCCTCCATTCCAAGAAGACTAAACCAATCTAGGAGTGGGGTATGTTATCTTTTTCTCTGTTACTTGCTATCTTTTGCCATCCTCCCAGAGTAGCTAGCATACTGCTTCTTTTCCTCTTGGTTTCATTCTGAACATATCTAAAGAGCACTTGAGTTTTTCTTCACATGCTTCATTACCTTCCACTCGTGTTGAAGTTGAGCTTTCCTGACAACGTCTCTGCATATTAGGACTACCTCTATGTGTTGTTTGATGACCTTTTTTCTTTACCTATATATAGTATGTGTGTGTGTGTGTGTCATTTTAAATCAGATTTTCATAAAATTTTTGGCAGGGATACACTGGTTTGTTTCTGCTGTTCATATTGGATTTGAGAAGGATTTTGCTTTTAAGGAATTCTTTGCTTTATTTTTCTTACTAACTTCTCAGGCCATTGAATCTTATATAGACAGGAAATGATTTGGAGCTGATTTTTATGATCAGTTTTTTTCAGAGGGCAGAAATGCACAACATCATCCTGTACTACTACTATCACTATTATGTGATTGATCACTAACCAAGGTTAGTCACTAAATGAGAATGACTGTATATACAAATTCACTGATATAACAATGGAAGACTGGCCTAACCTGGTTTAATTTAATCTTTTAAAGTTCAATTGACAAGAAGTCAGTCACTTTCTCCTTCCAGCCCAAGGGACATAAAAAATGTAATACTTGTGGTGTTTACTTTTCGATTCCCCTCCCCTGCCATCCTGTACTGGTAAAGAAATGGTAGGTCCATCAATAAGAGAGTTTAATTATACTCTGTAGGTATACTCTGCCTTTCAAAGCAGTATATATAATGTTCTTGCCTCCTATTTTTCCCATAACAAGTTTTTCCCATAACATAGGTTAGAATGAGATAAAACAACTGGCCAATAGACACCCAGACTTCCATGCCCAAGGGGGGACTAAAACACCTGGTATCCTGATTTATAATCCAGTAATCCAGACAGAACTTCAGGTTATCACTGGGGTCACAGCAGAATCATGGACTGGTTAATTTCAGTCCATGATTCTGCTTTGACCCCAGTGATGACCTGATGTTCTGCCTGGATTGCTGGATTATAGATATTGTATATAATGCAGGGATTTCTGAAGTCAGCTTCATTTCAGCCTGGCATTGTAGTACTGCAAAGTGGAAAAGTCCTGAGAGCTATTTTTAAATAGAATACAAAAAGTGGGGAAGGGTGAAGGTATGAGTATAAATGTGGCTTGATGTGGATTAGTACTCCAGTGTATTTGGCGCTGAAAACTTCTCTAGGAAAAAATACAGTTCTTAGTTTGAAAGAGAAATCTCCCACAAGCTAACTTTTATAATTTTTATGCTGTCCCATTCTGCCATCTGCTGGACAATATTTAGATTGCTAAAGTTTAAAAAACCCTTGCATTTTCTGAATTACTTTAAAATCCTTTTGTGTTCTTCATCTCTTTTTTGAGCAGCAGTATTTTAAACCAGCCAATTAATATTTCTTGTCCAAAATGCATAACTAAGAGAGTAGTATTGTATGGAGATGACTTAAAGAGAAAAGAGACCTCTAACTGAAAGGAATACTGGCATTTGCAATGTATTCCAACAGCATTTCAAAGTGTTCAATTTTAATTATATTATTACAAATTTAGTAATAGATGGAGAAAAAATAATACTGAATTTTACACATACATAAACACACCACATACCCTCAATTTCATTAAAGGAAGATAACTAATACAAATGAATATAAAGTAAGAAAAAGAAATCAAAAGAAAGTTTAAAATGCAAGAAAGAAAAAAAATACAAAATAAAGAAAAAAGATATAAAAAGTAGTTTCTAATCTTTTTTACAACAGTTATAAGTATAATTATAAATTTACCACTTACTCTATGGTTACAACATAACTCTCATCTTCCTATAATCTACCCTGTCTAATCATCAAAACCATACATTATGCTAATTTTTTTCTGTTTTACACAAAATGTCCGTAAGGGTTTTCCAGTTAGCAATAAACATGTCTTTTCTCTAATTAAATGTCAATTTAGCCATTTCAGCAACTCCCATCATCTTTACCAACTATTCCTCCATTGTGTGTAATGCCAATTTTTTCATCTTTGTGGTAAATAATAATCTTGCTGCAGTTATCATGTACAAAAACAACGTTCCATGACATTTTTCCAATAGTTTGTCCATCAAACCCAAGACAAAAACCCAGGGATAGGATTCAAATTTTTTAACAACTGGTACTGTGGGCGTGCCTGGGTGGGCGTGGCCATGTGACTGGGTAAGCATCGCTTCTTCTTTTATCAGCACACCCCTCCCCTGTTTTTTAACCTCCTGGGCCTCAGGGAAGCCTCCTGGGGGGTGTTTTTGCTCCCAGGAAGCTTCCCTGGGGCCCAGAAAGGCAAAAAACAGAGTGTGGGAGGGCACAGCGCCCCCCCCGTCCCCACCCCCCATGCCTCTTTTTGCCTCCTGGGCCTCAGGGAAGCCTCCTGGGCAAAGCAATAAGAGAGTGAGGGGGATCCTGGAACAGCTGATCATTGGAAGGGGAAAAAAAGAAATACCTTAAGGAGTGACTGGGTGGGGAGAACATGTTGGGCATGCACATGCGATGCTGTGCATGCGTGATAAGGACTGACTTGGTGGGGAGGGGAGGGGCAGATGGAGAGGGGCGGGGCCAGCCATGGGCATGATTTGCTGGTCCTCTGAACTGTGCAGAATCATAACTACCGGTTCTATAGAATCAGTCCGAACCAGTAGAATCCCACCCCTGCAAAAACCTCTGTCCTCAATTGTATATCCTTCTTTTAAAATCTTCTGAATCAACATGTGTATCTGAATAAAAAAAAATGTAGCTTTTTTACTCATCCACTGAACATGATAACATGATATGTCCCTTCTTGTTATTCCCATTTCCAGAATATATATTTTTAGACAATTTCTCTGAAGATATGTATCAACAGTAAGCAATTTTATAAATTACAAAAATAATTTTATAAAAAAATATTTTTAAGTTTATAACATAATATATATAAGTAAAATTTTAAATTCAAGTTTAAGAACTTTTTAAAAATGTAATAAACAGCAAAAATGAATAAAAATTGATTTTAGAAAGTTATAAATGGACTAAGGATCCAGATAAATTTAGAATAAGCTTTTGGAATCAATTATAAAGAATTTTCCCTGTAGGAAAATGTTGACACTAGTAACCTTCAGAGTCCATTCTTGTATCAAAAATATCCTTCAATTGGCCTAATATTAGAATAATTTGCTTCATTCTGTAACTATGTCAAGTTTGTGTGTTCTTTTTAATTGTAGTCTTTAGTTCCCTCTAATGCCCAATTTTTTAAAAAATGTTATTTTTTTTCTTTTTAAATTCAAAACAACAGCATTTTCCTACAGGGAAAATTCTTCATAATTAATTCCAAAAACTTATTTTAAATTTGACATAGTTACAGAATGAAGCAAATTATTCTAATATTAGGCAAATTGAACGATATTTTTGATACAAGAATGGATTCTGAATGTTATTAGTGTCAACAGAGACATCTGCCTCTATGAAGAGTCTGCATCTAAAAATGTTATGGAAGAGGAACAAGTACTACCTGACAAGAATGAGCTGAAAGTGTATTTACAAATTTTTGTAAATTTTTACAAATGTATTTATTTATTTAGAATATGGCAATGTTAAATTAACCAGGAGATTACAATGCTAATGCAGAATTGTAGTTTGGCTGCCTGTTAGCTAGCCCTGTTTGGTTCCCACTCAGGTGCTTCTTAAGATGTGCCACATGAGGGCGAGCTGGCTCCACACCAGCAAGAAAGACATGTGGCTTTCCTGTAGCAACAGCATCCAAGGCCCTCTCCCTCCACTGAAGCTGCTGTACCAACAGGCATTGCAACTTGGAAGGTTCAGTACCAGCAGGATTCTAACTGTCTGCACAAAGTGCCACCTCTTTCCCCCCACCAAAGTAGTACCTATTTATTTACTCATGTGTAGCATGCTAGGAGGGCAGAAGCTGAACAGGAGCTCACCACACCACATAGTGCTAGGATTTGAACCTCTGGAGCAAAGATTATCTCCAGTGTCATTAAGTGACTAAGCCACCATGCCTCCCATATTTATAAATGACAGGCAACAACATGGAAAAAGATGTTATACTGAGTGTATAGAAGATGTCTAATATCTTCATTAAAAGCAATATACAAATGATGTTCAATTAATATGTCAAGAGAGTGATCTGATAATTTTCCTATATTCAATTTACAAAAGAGTTATTGTTAAAATTTTGAAGAATCTCAAGGGAAGAGAGAAAGAAACAATGGAAAGAGAGTTCTACATCATTATTTGATGTTGATCACTAAACATCAAGACTGTTAGAAGTGAAAGGAATATAAAGTTAGTTTATTTGATCAAGGTTAAAATAAATATGTTATTCCTCGTAACTTTAAAAATGACTGAAAGGACTGAAATGACAATGCATTATGGATTTGCTTCTAGTTAAGAGATGTTATATGGGAAGGAGAGATCATTTCTGCATTGTTAAGAGGAGGTGATAATTTACTAGAATTATGCTTGTTGGGATGTCACTTCTTTATTTCTTTTTTTCCTTTATTATATCCTTTTGTCTTTTTTTTCTATTTTGCACCTTCTTTTTATACTCATATTTTTTTAATCTGTATTGTTTTACTTGTAAATATAATCTTTAATAAAGTATATACAAATACATACAGTACATACACACACAAACACACACACACACACAAATAACAAATAATTCTCTCTCTCTTTCTCTTTCTCTCTTTTTCTCTCTTTCTCGATGTGTGTGGGTGTGTATAAAATCAGTGGCATCCAAAGGACATATGGTTTTAATGATGTCAGATATTTTAGCACTTGCATGCAGGCTTCTGCTGGCAACCCAGTTCATAAAAGGTGGGTTCTCTTTGACCTTGGTGTTACCAACAGTAACTCATTACAGATTTTCTTCTCTCTTTCTCCCTCCCTCCTTCTTCCAGATTTGCTAAACTTCTTCTCAGACTGCCTGCACTGAGATCTATTGGTTTGAAATGCCTAGAACATCTCTTCTTCTTCAAGCTAATTGGTGATACCCCTATTGACACCTTTCTTATGGAGATGTTAGAGACACCTCTGCAAATCACCTAATGAGGACAGGATGCTAACAAGAAAGTGCAAATGACACCACTGAAGAGGTTTTGTTCCTGATCTGCCTGCTTTCACCCATTCCATTCTCCTGAACATTTGTATGGAATGACTTTCAGAAAGGAATAGGAACTCCTATAAGTGTTTAGCTTTTAAAAAAATGGAATGTTGTTCATTTGCAAACTTTTAAATAGCGGCTAGGAGGAACCGGGCATCCTGCAGCTCATTGAAAGTTACTTGTAGCTCATCACAAAATACTTGTATGAAAGATTGAATTTAAACTATTTTTTTCACTTCCCAAAAGATGAGAAATAAAATATATGAATACTTAGTACGGAAGTCACTGCTGAGGTCTTGCTTACTGGGTATCCTGAAGAGTGGAGTCACTCTTACAACATGTCACTTATATCTTTGTATACTTATGTTCATATTTTACCCAGAATATATATACACATGATAAGAAACTTGCACTAGATATTGTTGACATCATAATTCCAAGATGGAACAGGATAATTTGGAATAGACTTCCATTCATTTACACGATCTGAACCTGGGCCTGTTTTATTTTAGATAGCAAAACCACACACATGACTCCATATTTTATTTTATTATTTTGTTGTGACAATATTTATAAACAACCCGTTCAGCATGTTCCAGGTTCATACTACAATATAACTTTACATGGGAATGAAATCAATTCTCCAAAGGGGCAATCTTTACACAATTACTTTGTAAATATTCCTGTTCTACTTCGTTATGCACAAGGTGGACAATACCCAAATGTCCAAACCTATTTGTAAGTAGGTTTATTCAGTTCAAATTCTCATTACATAGAATAGCTCAAATCAGAACAAGGAGGTTGAGCTATTTGGCCTAAGAACAAACTTTCATGATGCTGCTTCTGTTCTCTTGTGTTCCTGGTCAAAGCATTCTTAACATTTTGCTAGAAGTCTACCAACCCCCCCAAATTATTACATTACTCTTATGAGGCACCAGAGGGCTCCCACACACAAAAGGATAGCAGAACAGGAAGGATTGGGAAGAGGGAGGTGGAAAAAGGAGGTAAAATTAGAATATTTAAAATCTAAAACTGAAAGATAGTGGTCTCCATAACAACCATCAAATGAGGATGACAAGGATGTGTTGTATGCATGTAGTTATGTTTTATATATTTTGGGCAACAAAAAGCATACACATATCTTATAATTCCTTATGTCCACATTTAATATTTCTTCTGTATTTTACTGTTCTGTTTTTAAATAGTTTGTGAAATTGCTGCTTATAATGCATCCTATTCAACCCTTTTCTATTTTTCATTTTTAAAAAGAGACGAAATCATACTTTATTTGTATAAACACAAAATAACCCAATCAGAAGAGTGACTATAAATCTAAAATTTATATTATTGTGCACTTGAACTTACATAGATCATGCATCTCTGTGATCAAATACTCTATCTTCAAGATAAATATAAAACATAATGAAAATAAATGATTACATGCAGCAAAATGTCATAATGATAAGTGAATACAAAAAACCCCAAATGTCTGAAGTGTTGAGCCCCACGATTATCCTTGGGCTTTCTCAAATATCTCAAATCATATTTCAGGATGATTAAAGATTTTGTCTCATCCAGCCAAAGCTTTCTTCAATGCATAGAACAAAAGTATGTCATAACCAGTGATGGGATTCAATTTTTTTTACTATCGGTTCTGTTGGCGTGGCTTGGTGGGTGTGGCAGGGGAAGGTTACTGCAAAATCCCATTCCTTTCCCATTAACCTGCTTTCCAGCTCTGTTCTCCTGTGCAGGGCAACAAAAGAAGACGCAGCCAATCAGCTGGGGCTTGGGAGGCAGAGAATAGATTGGGGCGGGGCCAGTCAGAGGTGGTATTTGCCGAACTACTCAAAATTTCCACTACCAGTTCTCCAGAACTGGTCAGAACTTGCTGAATACCACCTCTGGTCATAACTCTTTATTGGAAATTAGGAGGAATGCCTAAAGAGCTGAACTTCTGCCTCTCAAAATATTCTTATGGCACTCCCAAATTATATGTCCATGTCTATGGAAGCATAACCTTAGTGTTATACCATCTTTCTGTTCTCTCATCATAAAAACATATGAATCAGGTCTTTAAAACTTAATTAGGTTCTTTTTTTTGTATAAAGCTACATTTTCCTTTGTCCTCTGTAAATAAATTAATATTGAGTTTGATTTAGAATTTTCGAATAAACATGTGGGGAGGAGGGAGCCTTAGAGGAAGATCTTTTGTCAGAAAACTAATTGACATCATCTTCTTCACTGATAATTATACAGTTATCTTAGATTTTATAAACTTTCCTTAATGGTTTGTTAAGTTCCGTCTAATTTTCCATATATTCATATTTTACTGCATTTACAGAAAAGCATTGGACTAGGTCTGATTCATCGGCATGGCACAAATGATTTATACCTGCTCCTGTAAGAGTATTATTTCTGCTGTTCCAAAGTATTTTGGGTGCAGAATCATAGTTGTTTGCTTATATTTATTTTCTACAAAGTTGCCATGAGGTTGCAATGAAGGCCCAGGCTGTTTTAGGCTGGACCTACAAAGATGTACATATCTTTTGAAAAAAAAACCTTTTAAAAAAAAAGTTTACATAACTGTTTGGGAATCTGATTCCTAGTGTCTCTGCATGAGTGAGAATGTAGAACATGTGCATATTTTTAAAAAATTTCTCTACAACAAACTAGTAAAGAAATATCTTACCAGCTTTGGAATTCTCAAAAAGTTCTCCCTGACTTAAGAATTCCTGAGATAGTGGACAGTTTAAATCATAATTTTCTTCTCTACGTATCTTTTTAAAAATAATTTGTCTGAAATGTATATGAAATGTAATTAATTAATTGGCTATAAAGAGGTGGAGACTGTTCTTCAGGCTACAGAAGAGTACTATGCAGACTTTCCTAAATTAAATAGTCCCCAGAATATAAAAAATGAATGCAATATTTTGTGTACGATTCAAATTGGTTTGTACATTTAATACAATTGTTATTTCTCCTCACTTTAATGGAGTGGGCTGCACTCATTAAGCTCTCTAGGAAAAGTTTAAGAATAGAATGGTCTCTATTTAAGAGTTCCTAAAAATCAAGATATTTTGTTAATGGCACCCTGATTATCACTTCCACACCATTATAGAAGTGGGGAGAAATAATAATTGTGGATATACAAATTAATCATAAATAGGAGAGCAGAATGGTCAAACAAGTGGCAACTTCAAATCTCAACAAACAAATGCTCTGTCTTATATATTGGCAAAATAAATCCAAAAATAAAATACAAGCTGAATAGTCAAGACCTTGTTGATGACCCCCACTATGTCAAGGGCCTTGGAGTACTCACCTCTAATGATCTTAGTGCTAGAGCCACTGTAACTCTATAGCCAAAAAGGCATTAAGAGTTGTTAACCTAATCCTATGTAGCTTTTTCTCTGGTAATATCACACTACTAACTAGAGCATACAAAACATTTGCTAGACCAATACTTGAATGCAGCTAATCAATCTGGAACCCACATTACATATTGGATATTAATACAGTTGAGAAAGTCCACAAATATTTCACGAGAAAAGTTCTCCATTCTTCGACTTGTAGCAGAATACCTTATGCCACCAGACTTGACATTTTAGACCTAGACAACCTAGAACTATGCCGTGTTTATCTACTGCAATGTCCTACCTGTCAATGAATACTTCAGCTTCAATCACAACAACACAAGAGCACACAATAGATACAAACTCAAAGTAAAATGCACCAAACTTGATTGCAGGAAATACAACTTCAGCAAGAGTGGTCAATGTCTGGAATACTCTACCTGACTTCTTCCCCAAACCCCCAAAACTTTAACCTTAGACTGTCTACTATTGACCACACCCCTTTCCTAAGAGGTCTGGGGGGGGCGTGCATAAGTACACCAACGTGCCTATCGTCCCTGTCCTAATGTTTCTTTTTTATTTGTATCCATTTCATGTATTTTTAAAACCATATACCTGTTATCTAATACTTGCTTGAAAAAATAAATAAATAAAAATAAAATAAATAAACACTGATAGAATATACAATTGACCTATACTACTCAACAGCCACAATGAAAAATAGCAAATTATCAGAATTCTGGAAAAATGTTTTATAGATAATATAATAGCCACAGTTAAGAAATATTATATGGTACATAAACAAAATATATAATATGAATGGAGTATCAAAAGAAATTGGTGTACAAGTATCCTATAGAATTTTTCAATTTGTTGAAGAATATGTCTCCTTCCTTATATGAAATTTTATAAACAAAAACACACACATATACTGCATCTAAAGGTTGAATCATGGCAACTGGACCAAACTTTGTTAATCTGAGATGTTTTGTTGGTCATACAAACAACTTCATCAGTCAGAGCAAAATTAGTTAGGCAGTGAGTCAGAAAGTTGTTAGAATGTACCAACTCTTTTCACACGAACTTCAGGGGTTTCTCCTGAAAACTAATTTTGCTCTGACTGAAGAAATTGCTTGGATGAGCAACAAAACATCTCAGATTAACAAAGTTTCAGTTGCCATGATTCAACCTTTGGCCTGGATGATTGAGTCTTCATTGACATACACACTGTACATATGTGAGAGAGATTTCTTATTTGATGTAAACTTTCTCATTAAGATCAATAAGGTCTTTAACCTGGGATCCAAGCACAGGATGTGAACTGATTTGATATGATTGCTTTTGCTTTCAGCATTTGACAATTCAGTCATTTCTGAAGTTTTGAACCAACTATTATTGAGATTTGCATCAAATTAGAAATCCCTTCCTTCCTAGGACTCCAGGATTGGTCATTTCCACATCTAAGTTTCCAATTAATTCTCATCACATTCCCCTTGTTGGGTCTAGGACAACTCAGTTCAGTCAGTTTGACATAGCCAGCTCAGCATGATCAGCTTACCACCACCAAGTCACCTCTGCCAACTCATCGCCTCCAAGTTGTTGCAGGACAACTCAACACAGCCGATTTGCTTGGCGATTCATGTTATTACAACTGGAACAGATGGGCTTTGGTGAAAAATTTATTCAAGCAATAGAAGCTATATATCATAAGCAAACGAGGTAATGATAGAGGAAGACTCTATTGATATAAGAAAAGGGTGCCCACTATCACCTTTGTTCTTGTATTAACCTTGGAAGTGTTAAACAGAAATATTAGAGAAGAAAAGGATATAAAAGGGATGAAAATTAAAAAGGAAGAATTCAAGTTGCAAGCATTTGCAGATGATCTGGTTTTCATTTTAGAAGACTCACTAGAAACAGCATCAAAATTGATAGAAAAGATAGAGACATATGGAAAGGTGGCTGGTCTGAAAATAAATAAAGCTAAAACAAAGATCTTGACAAAGAATATGCTATCAAGACAAAAGGAAGAACTGGTGGATGTACTGAAAATTCAGGTCACAAATAAGATCAAGTACTTGGGGATACATTTGACAGCAAGATGTAGTACACTAAAAGAGAATAATTATATCAAACTTAAGCAGCAGATAGCGCTAGATTTGGCGAGATGGGAAAATTTACAACTGTCATTAATAGGGAGAATATCAACAATCAAGATGAATATACTACCCAGAATTTTATATTTGTTCCAAACAATTCCAGTTAGGCTTGGAAAAGATTATTTTGAAGATTTAAATAAAATTGTGTTGAAATATATATGGCAAGATAAGAAAGCGAGAATAAAGTTAAAACTTTTGCAAGATGCCAGAATAAGAGGAGGATTTGGTTTGCCTAATTGGGAGTTGTATTACCAAGTTACAAATTTGATGTGGGTTAAGGAATGGATAACATTAAGAAATACTAGATTGTTGACATTAGAAGGTCATGATCTGTTGTTGGGGTGGCATGCTTTTCTATGGTATACAGGAACTAAAACACAGGGGTATTTTAGAAGACATTACATACGGGAGTCTCTGTGGTTAAATTGGGAGAAGACTAAAAGGCAATGTTATTTGAAAATTCCAGTCTGGCTATCGACTATTGAAGCATTTTCTTATCCTATAAGGAACAAACAGTTAGATATGGTGAAATATTGAATGAAAAGGGTGAACTTAAATCTATGCAAAAATTAGAGGAACAAGGTATAAAGATGAATTGGTTTTCATATGCGCAAATACATTCAAGGTATGACAAAGATTCTAAAACAGAAGGTTTCTATGATAAACTGACTGATTTAGATAAGATTTTGACAGGTACTGATGAAAAGGTGATTAAAAAATTATATGGATATTTATTAGAAATTAAACTAGAAGAAGAACAAGTTAAAGAAACTATGATTGCTTGGGGGAAGAATTTTGGATATGGAATTGACCTAGACAAATGGCAAAAATCGTGGTCTCAAAATTATAAGATGACAATGTCAACAGCATATAAAGAAAATTTGTATAAGATTTTTTTACAGGTGGCATTTTCCCCTGACAAGAATAGCAAGAATGTTCAAGAACAAATCTGAAAAATGTTGGAAATGTCATCAGACACCAGGCTCATATTACCATATGTGGTGGACTTGTGCGGATGCCAAAAAATATTGGACTAAAATCCACACATGGTTGGAAAACATGACAAAAAAGCATATAGACTTGAAACCAGAGATATTTTTATTGGGAGTTTTGCCAGAAATATATAGTAAAGAATTGAAATATCTGATTGTAAATGTATTAACAGCGGCTAGGATTGTATTTGCCAAAAACTGAAAAAAATGAGAAAATACTATTACAGGAGGAAATCATTAAGAAAATATTGGAATGTGCTGAAATGAGTAGATTGACATTTGAAATCAGAGAACAAGATGACAAACAATTTTATAAGATTCGGGATCTACTCTATCAATGGTTAGACAATAAAACATGGTAATGAAATATGTAGATTCTTAGAAAATAATAAATATATAAAGATGTATTTTTTCTTATTATATCTACAAAATGATTATAGGATAGATTTGAGATGATAATATGAACTGTCATAAAACAAATTAAGTAAAATATGGATTATTTCGTAAAACATGAATGAATAAAAGTATAGTCAAATGATTAATAATGATATTAATGTACTTAATATTTGATTGAAAATATGAGAATATATACAATGTAATTGTAATTGAAGACTATGAAATGGAAGCACAAAACAATTTGTAAACCAACTTACACACTGTATGTATATATATGGAAGATGGCTTGATGTTTTTATGTTTTGTCTGTCTATGTTTGTCTTAAAAACCAATAAAAATTTATAAAACAAAAACCACAGCCAATTTGCCAGAGAGACAACTCACAGTGGGCAGCTGGAGGGAGTTGTCCCTGTGTAGAATTGGCTGTGTTGATTTGTCCTGCTACAACTTGGTGAGAGTTAATTTGCAGGTGATTTGGCGGTTGCAAGATGGCTGTGTCCATTTTGCCCCTTGTTACCCTTTCACCTAACCAATCAACAACTTCTATTGAACTCTTTTTTATTTCATGTTGTTCCCAGTTTATGCTTGAAGATCATTCTTAGCAGATGTTAATGTCTTATTTTCTGCCTTAAACAGGTAACAAGCTGTGGTGGTTTCACATGGATATACCCAGATACAATATTTCACTCTCAGTATGTTTGTGTTGATAATCTGATAGGTTGTTGTTGGTTGGTGGGATGAGTCCATCTCTTATAGAGCATTTTCTTCAGGGGTCTGTATCGTGGGAAAATGTGACTCTTTCCAGTCAGCCTCTCCCCCCAGAATCTATCAAGTCTCCAGCTGATCTCAAATTTGGATACCCAATTTTTGAAGATAGATTGGTCCACTAAATGGCACTGGGAAAGATGGTGAAGTCTGCACCAGGACATAAAAGAGTATCTTCCATGTCACAACATACCACACACACTTCACCATCACCACCACCAGTCAACTTTTATTCAGCCCCTTTTGAATGTGGGCTTAGTGTGTTATGGGAAAAAGAACTATTAGTCTTCAAAAGGAGTGAGACCTTCCCAGTATTAGTCAGTCCCAAACACCTTTGCCTGTCACTTCTCTCATCTTGATAGGTTTTTTTTTAAGTCTGCCATTTTCATTCTGAAGACACTGATCTATTCTCTGAAGACACTATTAGTTGGTCCCTGCGATCAGAAAAGGGATAGGTAAAGCAGGAAGAAACTGAGGCTTACCAATGCTGGTGGGCTTGCACAGGGAGGCAAGAGCACTACTATGCAACCAGCCACCTTGCCATACATACCCCAGCCAGCTGCTTGTTTTGAAAGCACCTAGTTACAATGTCCCTTCCGAGACATTCCTTCTGTGGGCTGAGCTGCCTCTTATCTCTTCCTCTTATTTCCCAAAGTAATTCCCCACATACTATTACAGTTGGCATGCTCTAGGTTCTTTCAAAAATGTCATTGATCAGGATGAATTGCGTCTTCTCTGTGAGATTCTGCCCAAGTGAGTGCTGCCCTTCCAAGTGAGATTCTGCCCAAGATCTTGGTGGCCCCATTCTGCTGCTGTTTAGAAGGATCATGAAGTTCTGGCTCTCTACTCAGGCCTTTGTGGAGGGAGAATGACACCTCTTGCTTTGTTTCCATCTGGTCTGTCATTCTTGTCATACTTCATCTTCCTCCATTTTAACTGGTTTTATTGTAGTTTCCTTGTTTGCTGAGAGTTGCTAGTTGTCCAAAATCCTTGGAAGTTAGGTAGTCTACAGGTTTGATAGATAGACCAACCAACCAATCAATGCCCTGAATGGCAAAGATGGCATTTAACAGCAGAACTTACAGAGTTGGTAAGACATTCATAGTATATCTGAAAGTGGCTGAAGTTTGAGGGGAATTTGAAGGCCAGGGCTCCAGCTGAAAATGATAATTTTAGGGCTTTCACTTCAATTTTCATGAGAAAATGCTGAAGGCTGAAGAAAAGGGCCCCAGGAAGATGCCTATGGCCCAGGAACTGCAGGTTGCCCATCCTAGAGTTAAGCAGACTAATGAATGGCCATATTCAGAAAAGTGCAGGATTGATAGCTGCAGAAAACAGCAGCTGCCTCCTCCGGTTCAAACACAGTGGACCAACTCTGCCACTGCCAACATGGACCAATGGTATGGATGAAAGCAGGGGTGGGAACCAGTTCGGGCAGTTCAGGAAAACCGGATGTTAATTTTATACCCAGTTCGGTGAACTGGTAGTTCTGAAGAACAGCTGGCCCCGCTCACCCCGCCTTTTCCCTTCGAGGCCTGTCTTGCTCTCAGGTAAGTATAGGATAGCCTCCTGGGAGCAAAAATGGTGCGGGGGGGGGTTCTGGCACCCCCCCCCCCGCTTTTGTTCCTAGGAGGCTCCAGGGAGGCTTGCTAGGTTGAAAGTGGGGCATGGGTGGGTTTTGCTCTCAGGAAGCTTCAGGGTGGTTTGCTAGGCCGAAAATGCCGCCCCCGTTTTTGCTCCTAGGAGACTCCAGGGAGGCTTGGGCCTAGGAGGCCTCCCTGCAGCCCCTGGGAGCATCTAGCCATCCAGTATGCCTGGATTCAGTGTTTAGCCAAAAGAACATTTGGAGCTAATACAGTATTGATTACTGCCTTGGGAGTGTTCCAGGTAAACAAAACTATTTTGTAGTCTCCTAAAACTGTTGGAGCCAATCTTCTTTCTTTATTCCATATCCTCCTCTTCAAAACTAGTAAGTTGCTCTGCTTTTTCATGCCAGGCTTATTGTGGTGAGTTCAGAGTGGATTTTGTAGAGAACAGCTTACCTTTAGGTCTCAGTCATTTGCTCAACTTCAGAGCATACATTACATAATTTCCAAAGCATAATTCAGACTATTCAGCAGTTTGCCTAGCTGCTGCTTCATTACTTCTATTGCTGTCACAACCTTTATGGAGTCCAAGGGCCTTTTGAATTTGACAACAAAAAACACAGTAAATATTTCTCACAAATATGTGCCTTCTTCCACTTTGCGGTTCAATATTTAACATACAAAATTATGTGCTGGGTTACTATTCAGGCAGTTTCCAAACTTGTGTTTTTTGTTGTTGGAAGGCAACTCTTTAATTTGAAGATGGTGGTAAATTATTGGTAATAAAATGGCAAGAAGAAAGGCTCACTTCTACTAGCCATTTAGAAAGGGTTAGAACGAGTGAGAAGGTTAACCTTTGCTTTCTTTCCAATCTCCTTTTCTTGACTTTTCTTGACTTCATAAAAAGTAGCTTTGGAATTGAAGCCATATGTGTTAAAACAAAATTCTTTCTGTTTAAGTATGTAAAAAGTTTCAAGATTAATCCAAGATGTTTAATGGCTTTAAATATCTGGGTGTTATACTAAGATTTAAGTCAGAGGTCTTTAAACTTGGCAGCTTTAAGACTTGTGGACTTCAACTCCCAGCATTCTCCAGCCAGCTATGTCATGTGACCACCAAGCCATGCTCAGCCAGTCACATGTCCACCAAGCCACACCCACAAATTAGGCCATGCCTATAGAACCGATTGTTAAGAAATTTGAATCCCACCCCAGATGAAAGGTAAAGATTACCAAGGCTGGTTTCCTACAGTACATCCAGGTTAATAAACACATAATACATAACTTGTTAACCCCAAACAAATGGGTTTACCATGTCCATAGGAGGATATTATCTTTCAAACAGTCCAGTTTATTTCTGTCTAGTCTATTTTGTTGAGTGAACCTAACCTAGTGATAATGAAATTACATTTTGTTTTTGTTGTTATTTATATACCACAGAGGGAGCAAATGTAATAGAGATGCAATTTCTCGCATTATTTATGTTCATCAAAGGCAAAACATATTCTCAGTGCATAACCCAGCAGATTTATTAAAACTTACTTAATTTAATTGGGTTTCTTCACAGGTAATTGAAGCAGTTGTGTATATACAAGAAGAGGAAGAAAGTTGGATGCATTCAAGTTCTATCATCCCAGGTTTCATTCAGGACTCCCTTTGGCTCCCAGCTGTACCCATCTCTGTCACAAAGAAAAGCTTGTGGGCATCACAGTAGATGACCCAGTGCCAAGAGAAATTACAGGTGGTCCTCCTTTAGCTCATTTCTGCTAACTAACCAATATTATTAAATGGGATTCAGGGAGCTCTTGCCACAAACAATTAGAGGAGACCGGGCTGGAGAAGAAATATTATATTCCATTCACATTTACACTGATGATAAAGTAACTTTATGACCAGTTGTCACATTTATAACCTTTGCGGACCTGTAAAGCAAAGGCAAGGTGAAGTACAATTGTAAAATTGTGATGTTTTACTTAGTGAACATTTTACTTAATAATCGAGTTGCTGGTCCCAATTGAGGTACTAAACAAAGACTACCTGTGTGTAATATTCTGTTCAGAATACAGTGTCCTAATAGCTATTTTGACCTTAAGCAGGTTATTTTTTCCATTTCTAGAGCTAAACATTTATTGGACATAAGACAGCAAAAATTCACTGGAACCAAAAGCACTACTAATTACTTAACTTTCAAGTTTAATCTTCTAAATTCCATTGCACAGAACATCAGAGAAGTTCTGGATTCCAGTAAATCTTTTCTGTTAAACAGATTTATTTTGTTTTTTTAATCCACAAACATTTGCTTAAAATACAGTGAAGTTCAACTTTTTCTTCTGTTTGTCCCCCTCAGATGCAATATTTGTTACTACAATTCTATGATATAATATTTTTCCCAGCCAAGCCCTCTTCGATGGTTTGGGGATCCCTAAATCCCATTTTATAATATCGGGTGGGGTTTCTGGGAGCTCCCAGACATCTGCAGAAGACCTGATTAGAAAAGGCTGAAAGGGTACATGACATCCTGAAATATAAAACCAATCATTGTGTTTATTGATTTTTAAAAAGGTGTTTAATACCAAGAGCATTTGGGACAGAAAACCTTAGATCTTTTAGAAGCCAACAGTTTTCTTACTGGAATAGGTACTGGGTGATATTAAAGCCTGTGCTTCATTCTTCCACCAAACCCACTTAGAAGGGAAAAGGCCCTCACCATTTAGTAAAACAGGCAGTGGGCAGCCAGGAAAGTTGCTGAGGGTCTGTAGAAGGGCCAAAACAGCTGGGTGGTAATAAACATCACCAAAGGAGATCCATCGGTCATACCAAAGGAGATTTCTAGAGTGCTTTCCAGACGATTCAGACCCGACCCATCTGGTCAGGCCAGGCCTGAGAAAGCTTTCCCGATGGTGCAAAGGTCTCCCATTTCTTCCTGTCAAATCATCTTGTGAAGAAGATGCCCCTGGGGACACTGAGGGCCACATCTGCACAGTCTTCCATGCAATGCCTGGAGAGCGAACCTGTCCGGCTGCCCTCCCTCCAAGGGAGCCAGAGCGAAGGGGTGTCCTTATTACTCTTGGTGTTCGGTCTGGCGCGACCAGCAAGCGATCCCGAAATGCCAAGCAGAATTGGAGCGGGGCTGGGGGAGAGAGAAAGAGAGCAGCTTCCCCGGAATCGCTGGTAGTCAATTGTGTGTCTTCAGACTCCTTTTCCAAACTAATCAGATGATGCCCGAGACAAAGCGCTCGTCCCACCTTGCAGGTGAAACCGCCGAGGTGATATTTGGGATAGCGGGCGGAACGACTTCAGTGTCCCGAAACTTTACGTCAGGGGAAAGCGGTAAATTAGGGCATAAAGGCTCGATCCCACTTGTCTGTCTGTCCCTGACGAAATCCTGGCGGCACCAAAGGGGTCAGAATAGGCAAGGCGGGCGGTATTGTGGGACTAGGCGTTGTTCCAGGGCTTCACTTCGGAAACAATTTCCCTGGGTAACTGATAAAAAAGGGAATATAGGTTTTATCCTTGGAGTTTGGCTGTTCACTCATGTCTAGGTTAATAATCTTTCCTGTCATTTGGGGGGAGGCGAAGGGCCAGAGGAGAACTTTTCTTAAGTTTATTCCGCGCAGCGCAGCGGGCTGGACGTATGGCTTCCGAGATGGGGGTGGGGCAGAGATCAACGTGGCTAGCTGGCCCTTCTTTATTGAATGGCATTTTTGAAGCCATCGTATGATCAACCCCCCCACCCCCACCCCACCCCGCGTATGGAATCGTCCGGGCGTCGAGTCAATTTCAGGTTAAGTAGGCGGCGGGTCGAAAACCTCTGCCTGAGTGGATTTCTTTCGGAAGACTTGCAGGCAGACGAGAGTTAGCCCGAAGGGAAACTGAGCGGAAAGAAACGCGCGTTTATGAGATGCTCCCAACCTGCCCCAGGCCGGGCTAGCCGGCTGACCTGAAGCAGCAGGTAGACGGTAGAAGAAAATCTCGACCCAAGTACTGTAAATCGGAAAAGTACCGCCAAGATTTGATCCTGAGACCAGGTAGGTCCAATGGAGCGACGTCATCGCACTCGCTTTCGCTCCCTCTTCCTTGTAAGGTGTGAAGCTGGTATCTGGGCACGCCAAGCCCCGACCCTCACCCCCACCTCCCCTCGGCCGGGAGTGACGCTGCTCCTCCCGTTTACCGAGCTTGCGGGCCAAGGACCACCCCTTCCTGCCCCTGACATCTGACCCCGTTTCCTCGGCGCCGCGGAAAAGCCCCCGCTGTCTGCGGCCCTTCTCCGAGGTTACCTGAGTAGTACAAGGCACGGGCTGGGGCAGGGATGCCTCTCGCTTGTCCCCGACGAAAGACCCCGCTGTCCTTCGACGGAGGGACCCGCCCAGAGGGCAGGAAGCACAGCAGAGGCGGCCAGAGCTCTGGGCAGGCGCAAGGACGGGGCTCTAACCGCCTTCGGGAGAGCCCGCGGGCTTCCCGGCCAAGGCGCGATGCTAAGCCCTTTCTGCGCCGCAGTTCGAGAAAGGCGTTGTTTTAGATTTGACGCCGCGGGGCCACTCCGGCTGGCAGGTAAGTGCCAGAAGCTCCTGCGGGAGGTAAGAGGAGCGCAGGTCGGTAGCCGGACCGGGACTGTCCCTTGGACCTTCGAATAGGGCTCGCTGCGGTGCAGACGGGGAGGTTTGCGGGGAAACCGTTTAGGGGACTCCTTGTCTTACCGACCTCTTCTCTTCTCCGCAAGCGGAATCGGAGCGCTTTTCTTCGCCTTCTCTCTTGTCAAACTGGGCGGCCTGAAAATGGAGGAGATTCTGCAGGACGCCCTGGAGCCCCCGCCGCCGCCCTCTTTCTCTACCCCGATGCTGGGTAAGTACCGGCAGTAAGAGTCGGACCTCGGCCAGATTTGGGATGAGTCTCTGAGCCTGGCCGTCCCCGACGGTTGCGGGTCTTCTTCTCCTTTGTAGAGCTTGAGGGCAGGCCCTTCTGCTCTCCTCAACGAAGGAGCCCCCAGAAGAAGGAGAGGCAGGCCAAGTGTGTCCGACACCTCTTCGCACGTGAAATCGGCAGAGAAGCCGACAGCTAGATGCGATCGTGGAGCAGTTGTCTATATATATATATATAATATATATATATATTAGCCGGTTTTGCCTCAAAAGCCATCCCCAGGAAAACAAATGCATGTGGGGTGGGGGGAAGGAAAAGAGAAATCCGGGCTGCCTCTCTTGCGCGCGAGTGTGTGAAAAGACAAGACAACTGCTCCCTTTAGCAGTTTGAAAACACGACTTCAAGATTTACCAGGCACTGAAGTGACTTCAGTATTTGTTCATCCCAACAGACAGATAAGAAAATACAATATAATTAGCAGATATTTATATGCGTGCTTGCATGTACTACATGTACCGATTGTTCTAATTAATATCGTTAATTAACGATTAAACTAACGCATTATGTGTGAAAGACAATTATAATTGAAAACAAATCTCAGCATTTAAATTGCGCATAAAGGGGGTCTGATTGGACAGATCATAACTGTTGTAGTTAATAAAAGTAAGTAAAGCCCTCTCTCCAGATTTGTTTCAAGAGCAGGTTTTGAGGCAGGCTTGAAAGGGATTGCTCAGAGCCTCGGCGCCGTTGTTTTCCTATGGATGCGCTTTGGAAGGCTCTTCTGAAGATACACAGCGGATTCATTCCTTATCAGGGCGGCTTAAAAGGCACAATAAGACAAAAAACCGGGCAATGATAGTGAGCCGCTCTAGCAAGTCTTTAAGGTTAGGGTTCCATTAGAACGGGTCCAGTTTTCTTTTTAATTCCTCCTTTTTTACTGCTTAAATTTTTATTCTCCACTCCAAAATAAAAGAAAAAAATAAAGATAGTTCAGGGAGAAAAATGCTTCTAATTGTTCATTTGAAAGCAGCTGGTTTCCCTAAATCAAAATTGATATTTTTGAGTAGAAAAGCAGGATTTAACTATTTTGAATAAATAATTATTTCATAGTGGATACAAATATATTTTTTTCAGACGAAGAGATAGAAAACAAAATCATTCGTTCTTCCGTTTGTGCTTCAAACGGCTTCCAACCCCGGCCCTGGCCAATACCGAGTTCTGCCTTCAGTCTTCCAGCGCCAGAACGTCTCTTTAACGCCGCCCCTCCCTCCAACAAAAGCGTCTCCGTCCAGGGTACCTAGTCGGTCACCATCTGAAATACAAATAGAAAAGCAACTCGAAATCTAGTTTTGTGACATCAACGGGGGAAATCGCACCAATGCCAGAGTTTTACAAGAGAGCCTCTCATTAAAATTAAAAAAACAAACAATAAAAATCAGAATTGAAAGCGAGAGGGGAATGCACCTCTATTTCTAGAGAAAATGACCAACGCAAAAGAAGCACGGAAAACATTTCAATATCATATATTATACCGAGAGGAAGAAAAGGCAAGAGTGGCTTGTAAGCCTTGAGAGACGATTTCACATTTCTTCCCCGAAAGAAGAGTTAGGAGATCGGTTTAAAGTTAGGGTAGATAGGCGGCCATGGCGTGGAAGCGCGCCTCGTGACTTCCCAGGGTTTGGTCCTCCAGGCCAAGCCTCAGGGCGGACGATAGGGTGCCCCTTCGTCCCGCAACTCAAAACCAGCCACTTATAAGAATTCACGGTTGCGGCGGGACAGCCTGGAAAAGGTGTTTCCCTGGTTATAATGGCAATGAATGTCGCCACCTCTATGCAACGCTTTACCAAGTGACCTTAATCTCAAAGGGAGGAATGGCGAAACCCTCCTGAGCCTGAGGCAAACCAGAACAGGAGGCAGTAGGGTTTCAAATCCCTTGGGGCGGGGGCTCACAATCCCTCCCCCCCAAAATAATGTTTGGGAAAAGGTGGCATTATGGGGCGAACGGGCCTAAGGCGGGCCTGTTGTAGTGGTAAGCGTAGGCCAATTTGCTTTATTTCGGAGGCTAATGTTGGTTTCGAGTGTCTTTATTCGGAAAAACCTGGAAGGAGAGAGAAAGCAAGGCTGGCCGAATGGTTGGCAATAGGACACCCAAGCTGGGTATCTCTCTGGTTCCACCCTTCAAGAGAACCCAAAACGTTTAAAACGAATCGGAGACGTGCAGGGCAATATAACGCCCGAGAAACTTGTCCAAAGGGTTAGCCGGGCATTTCCAAGAACCCCCGGTGGAGGATCTTGGAGCAGCGGGGCGGGGCGGGGCGGGGCGGCGACGGCTGGCGCGACGGTCACCGTCCTTCTGGGTCTTTGCAGGGAGAGCCGCCAGGCCGCGCTCAGTGTGCGAAGGCTGCCGAGGCGTCATCGCGGAGCGGTTCTTGCTGCGCCTCAACGACCGCCTGTGGCACGAGCGGTGCGTCCGCTGCGCCTCCTGCCGAGAACCCCTGGAAAGCAGCTGCTTCTACCGGGAGCAGAAGCTTTACTGCCGCCTGGACTACGAGAAGTAAGTCCGTCGTCTTCGCGGGACTCGGTAGAAGCCCTCAGGCCACGGGGATTTTCCTCCCTTTTAAAACGGGGGAAGGAACCTCTGCTTTTGTTCAGATGAAAAATACGAGGGCAACTACTTGCTTGAGTGCAATTTTTAGTAAGGTAAAAAGTATATACGGGAAGAACAAAAGGTAGGGCTGCAAGCAATCAAATTATCACTAGAAGGCAGCAAAGTGATATGGGGGAAAAATACCCTAATCTTTGCTGCCCTCTTCTGGTCATCCTATTTTTTTTTGTAATCCAGCAACAATTTCAGGCTATTTGGTTTCTCTTAATATTCGGTTATAGTAGTTTGTTTTTATATGAATTTGACATAGTTCTATAAGTCTACATATTTCCATAAATACGAAAGGGGCTATATATTTACTGAACTAGGTGTTATAAAATTACTGATTATTTTAATATACATTTTATTTTATAATACCCTTTTATAGCAAAAGATCGAGGTTTTGTTTGTTTTGCTAAGGAGTTCTGTGTAACTGTCAAACTGTCATGTTGTTTCACCAAACAATGTTGGTGAAAGCTCATCCTGTTACTTGGTTTGTACCTCTTGACCTAAGATCATTTGCAATGCCAGATTGTACAGAGACCTTGAACAGGTGTTAGGAAATGTAGAGAGGATTAAAAGTGCAAAGAAAGTTCAATCATTTGAGTGGATCTGTAACAGACATGCTTAATGTGCAGGGATTTTTGCATTTTTGTTCTTCAAATTTCACATAGCAGATTTGATGTGATAAAGTGAAATATATATGGGAAAAACAAAGTTGGTGTGAGATTTGTATAATCAGACAAAACCATATAATGAGTCTTAATGACAGAATACTAGATACTACAGTAGTATAAATTTTAACACTTTTTTTCTCTGCAAGTTGGAATTATACCATGCTTGGAATATAAGTGTGTTCATTCTCTCTTTCTTTCTCTCTTTCATATCTATGTGTATAATAAAATATATATTATATATTTATAATAGAAAAATCAACTATAAACTAAATTTAAACAAAGATTCTTCAAATATTTAACAGTAACTCTAATAGGAAAAACATTATCTAGGTCACTCTATTGGTTTGTCATTTGTATTTCCTTTTTAAATTTTAATACCTGAGCCACTTCCTTTTGTAGACCAACTGGAACATTTATTAATGTATTTTATGTATTTATTTGTATCCTGCCTTTATTATTTTTACAAATAACTCAAGACAGTGAACTTACCTAATAATCCTTTCTCCTGTCCCCCCCCACAACAACCCTGTGAGTGAATTGGGCTGAGAGAGAATGACTGGCCCAAGGTCACCCAGCTGGCTTTCATGGCTAAGGCAGAATTTGAACTCAGGGTCTCATGGTTTCCAGCCTGGTGCCTTAACCAATAGACCTTTTCTAAACAATCTCCTTGTTAGTTAGTTTAAATTCACTTTCGCGATCTCTATCTTGTCAGATAAGATTTGTTTTACAGCTGACATTTCTTTAATAACTTATTTTGTACATAATCCATAGAAGCAGATGTTATTACTGACAATGCTGATATTTTGGCGACTATTTTTTGATTCCATTCTTCAGAAGTCTCCTATTTTTATTGTCATCCATTTTGCAGCCCTTTCAGACTTGAATATCTTTCCTCTAATTAAATTCTTCAGTTCCTCTAGTGTCCAACTATTGAAATCATGAAAATATTTATGTTAGGTCTTCTAAAAACCAAAAGAGGATTTATTTCCCATAAGCTATTTATACTTTATAATTAATTCCAAAATCTTATTGTAAATATTTCAATATTTTAATTTTATCATGATCCTTAGTTTATTTATAATTTTCTTGAGATCAAAAATCTTATTTAGCTTTTTGCTGTTTATTTCAGATTCTTTAAATTATTAAGTTTATATAAGTTTTTAATTAATTTTTTCTATCATTCAGAATTAAAGGCAGATCCACCCAACATTTCCTAAATTTTCATTCTAAGATTTCTAATGCCTTAGAATAATCAATAAGCAAATTCCAAAAAAAGATTAGAAAATGAGGTTTGCATTAGTGTCCTTTAAAAGTCTATTGCGGTTATGAGCAAGAGTATACACCCCATTGTTTCCTAGTGTTCAAACCCACAGACAACCACAGGACAGAGGAAAGTGCCATCCAGATCACATGTAGGTGATTTCCTGTCCTCTCCTTATCTACAGAGCTTCCAAGGGGCGACTCTACAAGTAGTCCTTGACTTACAACAGTTCATTTAGTGACCGTTCAAAGTTACAACAGCACTGAAAAAGTGAGGACTGTTTTTCATACTTATGACTGTTGCAGCATCTCCATGGTCACATAATCAACATTCAGATGCTTGGCAACTGACTCGTATTTATCACGGTTGCAGGGTCCTGGGGTCATGTGATCCCCTTTTGTGACCTTCTGACAAGCAAAGTCAATGGGGAGGACAGATTCACTTAACAACCATGTTACTAACTTAATTGCAGCGATTCACTCAACAACTTCTTGGGGAGAAGATGATTAGTTTGAGAAATTTTACAGGGATGGCTATAATCTTAATTTTAAAAAAAATTAAGATAGTATCTGAAATATAAAAAAAATCCACACTCAATAGCTGTGCTTTTTAAGGTTTTAAAAATGGACATAAGTGAAACAAAATAAAACACATAAATACAAACTTCACTGATTACAATTCCAGGGGAAATACCCCCAAAATGTAAAGAGGCATTGTCTTTATTAGGTCAACTGAAGTGGTATATTAGTTTCAAGGGAAGATGTTAAAGACAGGAGAGAAAGTGGTTGGTCTTACTGCCGAGTTACTGTATGTAGTGATTCATGCTTTTAGATGGAAACAGAGCGTGGAAGATTCCAAATATATCAGAGGATAGTGACAGAAGAAAATACTTGTAGTTCAGGGTTGGAATGAAAGGTGCTTGGTGCTCTCTGGTTTGGTTGTTTTCATTATCCAAACTAAGTAATATCATCAGTGCATCTACAAGGAAACAGCCAAGCTCAGAAAGCACCAAGAATCCTTCATATCAGAGTGTCTTATCAGATGCAAAGGCAGTATCTAGAGCCATTCCCAAAGCAGGTTGAAATAAGACAATTATTGTAAGGCTTTATTTTTGGAAAATATAAATGTAGAGATCAGGCCCCATTTTTCTTTTCTTTAGTTCCAAAACCATAATCGTGGGGATAGGAAGAAGAAAGAGCAGCAAATGTCTCCCCTTTTTTGCACAATTCTTTCCTTGGATATTGTGACATGGATGAGCATGCTGTTGTTCAACATTATATTATAAAAGCAAAATTAATCCTTACTTTGTACCTTGATATGAATCCACACCACCATTGATCCAACAGTGTTTTATTTTATCTCCCAGCTTCATTTTTTTTGATATGAAGATGAAATTATTAACCTGCCTCATGGACTTAGCAGAAATATGGAATTAATTGTATTGAGTATTAGGGATATGTGACAGCAATGCATCAGTAGTAAATATTACCCTAATTTACTAGGAGTAGCTCTACTGTATTTTATTTGTTTTGATGACAGAATATCCAATCAAGTCGGGATACTTTTATGATATTCCGATTTTTATATTCTGTGGAAGACAACATAACAAATAATTCTGCATTAAACTCATAGGTAGAAATTTTTGCAATGCTTTGCATTGCACTGCATTGCATTGCTTGTATTTCATTCAAAACTAAATTTTGCAATGTTTTATTTTCTATTGGATAGTTCAAACAAGCAGACTAATATTAACATTGTATATGATTAGGGTTTGTTGTTTGAATAAATTCCACATGATTGTTTCTTACCACTTTTTCTTTACTCCTGCTTATCCCACGTTTTTTTCAACTTGAGAGTGGAAAAACTAGATGGCTATTTTGTTGAAGGAAAAAGCATCATTACTCAACATTTCTCCATAGTGCTAAGTAATCCTCCCATGCTCTCTTTTCGGAGAGGAATTTGATGAGTAAGACACCCATTTGCCACTTGTTCCTGAAAGCAATAATTGTACTCTCTCAAGCCTTCTGGGCTCTGTATCGATTCTGCCCAGCTGCTGCCCCATCCTGGTTGTCACTACAGGGCCTTCCCTCCACTGTTCATGAAGCTCTTAGGGGGATCTTTTTCTTGTTGACAGTGGAACAAATCCTTTTGAACAGAGACAACTTTCCTCTTTCCACTCTTCTTTCTTGCCTTCACCTCTTCCTTGCTGGTGCCATGAATCTTTTCTGTGTCTCTGTCTGCCTGGCATGGGAACAGTCCCCCCCACCCCCCACCCAAAAAATACACAGGATTCATAGAAGAAGGGGATTCTTTGGATGAAGAAGTAAAAACAAGCTTCTCCTGAGAACACTGGTTGTGATTGCCTGATGACAATGCTAGGCAGTATTTTTAATGTTTGTTTATATATATACTTGTGTGTGTGTGTGTGTGTGTATGTATGTGTGTGTGTGTGTGTGCGTATATAATTATATAATTATATATATAAAATTCAAAGTAGACGTTAGGGCAATCCACGAAGCATGTGATGCGGGAAAGCTTGTACAATGGAACCAGCTATGAGAAGTACTGGTTGATGGGTTGGAATAAGTTGGATTGGAACAAATACAGAGGTTATCTTTGGGTAGATGTCACTGGTCTACAAGGAGAAAGTGTCATGCCCCTGGTGGAGACTGATTCTGAGGGAGCAGAGGAACAGCTGACAGGGAGTGGAAGTGTGGCTCCAGAGGTTGTGGAGAAGGTAGGGGAAGGACAGAGGCTGGCTGAACAGTCAGAGGAGGACCCGGGCCCATCCCCTCTCCATCCTAGGGCACGCAGGGAGGAGAGGATAAGAGAGAGACATGGTTTACTTAGGAGGAGAGGGCTTTGATCCTCTTCATGGGCTGCAGCTGTGACAACTGAATAAGAGGACAGACCTGCGTATGGGCGAACGCTGGAAACAAAGTGTGGAAATATCTCTAGTTTATGGTTCCTCTCTGAGTTTGGCGTCCTACCCAGTATGTTCTGTTTCCTGTGGACATCCTCCAGCCCTTATCTTGCCTGATTTGTGTTGCTTTTTTCCTTCTTTTTGTAAATGTTTGTGTGGTTTTTTTGTCTTCCATCAAGGATATTTGGAGCTTGGAAACAAAGTGAAGGAATAAAAGGGACTTCACCTGTTTTCTGTGACTATGTTGGTTTTGTATCCCACCCTGGGTCATCACTGAAAGCCTTGGAAATGAAAGTAGCTTAATTTTATCATAATTGGGTTACTAATAAAGAAAAATTAAGTCCTGAGTATTAATTGGTTCCAGTTTCCAAGGTGCAGTTTTAAGTCAAAACTACATCAAAATTACGAGGGGAATGTGCAATTATGTTCCATACCTTTTCTGCAAAATGTGATATAGCAATGAGAATAGTGTCACATGAATCATTATAAATGTATCTTTCTATTGATACCAATAACATAACTTTCTATTCATTTATTGGCTTTTTCATGTAACATTTTCATGCTTTTTGCATGAAAAACTGACAAGCTCTAATATCAGATTAAATGACAAGTTTCCATCTTTATTCTAAACTAAGCTTTTCTGCTTTTCTCTTGTGAGCTGCAGAAAGATAATTCCTGGAGAAATTCCAGCAGTAATCGGCAACCATGGACGGACTCCATTTCCCTTGGAGATACCATAGATATTTCCCTATTCCTGCGATATCCTGGTGAAATCTCATCACTCACTTCCCCACAGTTCAAAGGGAAATAGTCTAAATGCGAGTGTAAGAGATGAATTTTCAGTGATATGTTTGCACTTGCAGTAACTAGTGCTTTATAGGATCTAAGCAAATCTTCCATGTGTTTTTCATAGTCACCTGCCTTGCTGTTCTCAAAGTGAAGATAAATTTATATACTTCCACGTGGTACCATTTTCATTGTTCTACTGTAGTTGGTTGAGAAGTTATGAGGCATCATGGTCATTAGACATTTCTCTCCCTTGTGGGAAAATATAGCATGCCTGTGTATAAATCTTTATTGTGAAATATCTTGAAAATGTTAGCCAACCAGCACCTTTATCACCTGTTTTCTAATTCATCTAATCAAAATATGTAAAATTAACAATTTTATCTTGGAGGTCGATAATTTCCCAAAATTTAGACCAATGATTTACTTGACATACAGTAGTTGTTGACTGATGCTGAAATGGCATTATAGCAATGCACAAGAAATCAATGATCTTTTCAGTAACTGTGAGACATTCACAATTAGATACCAATTTTTGACAGTGACTTGGGACAGATGCAGTATAGGCAGGACTAGAAACTGTAGCAATGGGAACAACAAATTTTATACCAATATTAATTTCATCCCACTCAAGGATGGGTAAATAGCATTAGAACTCAGTAGTTAGAAAAGGATGTGGAGTTAAAAAACAGTTCTACAATTACAATTTCCTATAGTCAATGCTAGGAATTCTTGAAACATGGATCAGCTAAGGGAATTCTTCTGTCTGTCTGTCTGTCTGTCTCTGTCTCTTTCTCTCTCTGAGAAGTGATGGACATAGCAGTCAACAAGTTTAGTCATTAAAATGTTTCTGAGTTGTTGACTCTTCCTGTTGGTAGAGTGGGGAGCATTTCTGAATTCTGAACTAAAGGCTTTCCTTTCAACATATTTAGCCTCCAGTATTTGTTCAGAACTTTCATATTTTTTCTACTCTCAGATAGCTTCTCTGAGGGACTTAAAAATGAGAAAGAAAATTGAATTTCATCAATTTCATCATTATGCCAATAATTAAGTTAAATAAATAAAAGATACATGATCCTAGAAGCTTCATTACTAAGCAATATTTAGAATAACATTAAAGACTAGTAATCTAGCACATGCCAATTCCCAGGAAAGAAAACATCATCAATATCCTTCTTGCTGAAAGAATAAACCTTATCAGAATACTTGTCTAGGCACTCTGACCAGCTGCCCATGTCCTTTTAACAAAATATTTACCAAGTTTCCTTCTTTCCTATAACTTGGCTGGAAAGCAAACTGAAAAGGAAAATAATATTTCACCCAGAATGTTTGCAGTTGCTTGGCCACCACATGCTCATTTGGTTTCTCAAATAAAGGAAAGTTGGAATCTTGTTAGAGTAAGGAGCCCTAGGGATGTGGTGGCTCAGTGGCTAAGACACTGAGCTTGTCGATCAGAAAGGTCAGCAGTTCAGTGGTTTGAATCCCTAGCACCGCATAATGGAGTGAGCTCCCGTTACTTGTCCCAGCTTCTACCAACCTAGCAGTTCAAAAGCATGTAAAAATGCAACTAGAAAAATAGGGAGCACTTTGGTGGGAAGATAACAGCGTTCCGTGTGCCTTCGGTGTTTAGTCATGCTGGCCACATGACCACGGAGATGTCTTCAGACAGCACTGGCTCTTCGGCTTTGTAACGGAGATTAGCCGGAAACGACTAACATATATGTACGAGGGGAACCTTTACCTTTTACAAGGAGCTCACACTGCTCCTCCCAGAAAAAACACATCCCCTACTTTTTTTAAAATGAGAATCATGGTGGCAACTATAAAACATGTATAGAAAATGTTTTATGAGTTTATGAATTTTGGGGTTTGGCTCAAGACTGATGATTTAATTGTGGTAACTGCCGGAATCCTGACACATAGATGTGTCTGGACCGATCTCAATCAATTGACTTAATAAGGAAGGATATGTGACATTGTGGTTTCATAATCTGAAGCATTCTCTTTGCTTTGCATTCTAGGGGGAGATACAATTGATCTGATCTAAGGAATCATAACAAGTACCTTCTCATTTAGTTTAGGCTTTATATAATTAAAAAATGGAGTGTATATGAGTATTAATAAAAATATGATTGTAAGTAATTTTGTTAGCAAAAATCATGCAAATGTGTGGTTTCTTTTTGTATGTCAGCATTGAATCTGTCCTGATTATAAATTTTTCTTTGCTTCCTACTAATTTGTGACCAGATACTTCAAAATCACCAGTTCTCACTATCCACTATTCTTCATTAGCCTGATGAAAAATAGTCAAACATTTGAAAACTATTTTATGAACTTTTAGTACGCTTATTAAATATACTGCTGTTACATGGATTATAAAATATATCTGAAGTCTAATATGGCCACTTTATTTTTTATTTAATGTATACTTTGAAAAAAATAATGCATTGCTGATACATTGGTAGGAAGCTTTTTTCCATTGTTGCAGTTTCGAAAAAGCTGCAATTTGCATTGGTAAAAAGCTCCTATAAGAATTTCTGACCAGACTGTCCCTTAGAGATAAAGAAGAGGTTGCTTAACCTTTATCACTGTTTTATATGAACATTGGTTACAACAATTCCATAACAGTAAAGCAAGATTTTATCCATGGTTTATTGAATGAAACACAGTGACTCAGTTTGCACATCATACCAAACCAAAGTATCATGGATTAAAAGGCAGACTGATGTTTTTGAGTTGGAAAATGATGAGAAAGAGAGTTAATCCTTTCAGATTCGCAAATGCTTTTTTTGTTTGTTTACTTGAACTATCGTTTTAGGGCTGGTTCTGGGTTGCAAAACACTGCCCAACTACTAAATAGCAACGAAGAGTCTTCTGGATTTTTGAAGTCCAGATCTGATAGTCCTAAATATCTTCTGTCTTATGGTCTATATGCAGTGAATTCAGGAGTGCTAGGCACTTGCATATACTTCCTTCTTTAACAGTTGAATAAATGTTGTATAACCTAAATGGATCTATCATAAGCTTTACTTATCTGATGTAGAGATAACTGACAAATTGATGAGGTGGAACAGGCATCCAACCAAGTCATAGTTACTCTTGTAATATCTCATGCTAGATACTTACAGAATAGCAGAGTTGGAAGGGGCTTTGGAGGTCTTCTAGTCCAACCTCCTCCTCAGATAGGAAACCCTATTAAGAAAACATGAAATGAAAACCTTCAAATGCCGCATGTAAAATTTTTGAATTGCAACTTTTAAAAAATTATCACATTCTTTCTCATACACAACACAAATATAGAAAAAGATGGAATAATAGTAGTAATAATAGCTGATTGTGAATGCACAGCTTTAGGCTGTTAGCTCAAATGTGCAACAGTAAAACAGGGAATGGAAAGATTTTGGCTGTCTCTGCAAAGGAGAAATATGGGTTAGTATCAAAGGTGGTACTCAATAGGTTCTAACCAGTTCTGGAGAACCAGTAGCGGGAATTTTGAATAGTTCAGAGAACCGGCAAATACCACCGCTGACTGGAAATTTTACAGTATCCTTCCCCTCCACGCCCACCAAGCCACGCACACAGAACCCGTAGTAAAAAAAAAATAGAATCCCACCACTGATTAGTATATATCATTCCATGAAATGAAAATAGGTGAAATTACTAAAGTAATTACCATTACTTTATTTCCCTGGAATCCTGCAGAAGAATTTCTGTGTGAATCATACATAAAGAACAGATTGCTTCTCTGGCAATGTAAAAAAGAAAAAGAAAAAATGAAGAAGCTGCTGAGTCACTTACCATCTGAAAAGGGAGGCATTTCCAGATTAAAAATACCAAGGCTAACAATACCAAAATATTTAGATATTTTATTAGTAAGGCTGGCTGTTTCCAACTTTTTTTTAGAGGGCAACAGTAATCTGAGTGTTGATAAGGAATAGGTATTGGAGAACAAGGGCCATTAAGTGGGTAAAGGTTTGCTAAATTGTCGCACTTTATATTATTGCATATCTGGAGGGGGGAGGAAACGAATGTTTTTCAGTTTTATTTATTAGTTTATTAGATTTGTGTGCTGCCCATCTTGTGTAGAAGCAAGAATTCCACTGGGTCCATTAAAATATTTACTTTACACATGCTATATTATCAATGTGTGCTCGATCTGTGATTGTCTGTAGATACTTGGGCCCTGCTCTAGTGTGTGGGGCAAAAACACATTGGAAATAAATTTTGAATCAAAACTGCATTCAACATTTGAAAAGCTATTTGCAGTTGTGACCTGCATTTTCTTTTCTTATGAAATAGAATTATGTCTTTGATATGATTATTGGTCTGTTCTGTGTGTTCTTCATGTTACTTATTGTTGCTTACTTCTAGGATGCTGTATTAGAAAGTTCAGTAGCCCTCTAGAAAGACTGGTGAAATTATATCTCCACAGGGTTTTTAATCTATGACATTGAATTACCCCACATTATGTCAAAGGACTACAATGGTTTTGAAAGGCTAGAGCAATACAAAATTACTATAATTTAAAAATATTTATAAATTTAGATGTGGATTTAATGGGAATAAATCCAATTGAACGTAGTGAGAGTAGAGATTGGTCTCCGAATAATTCCAATTTTTAGCAGAAAACTCTATTTTTTTGCCTTTGCTGATCTTTTGAAAGACAAATTTGCCTTTATGGCAGCTATTAATTGGTTCCTGAATTTAATACACATAAATAAATAAAATTGTTTATGAATAAGTAAACCCATAGAAAAGTGCTTAACTGCTGTTAATGTATTGTTGACCCTGAACTAGAGGGTGCAATAATACTTCCTCCACAAATTTACCAGAAGCCATTTCAGCCAAAGGTGCTTCCCTGGAAATCTTTAAGTAATGTGATGTATGGAAATGGATTAGATAATAGTTTGCAATAAACCCTTCTGGGTACAGATCCCTTCTGAGAACCTTTCAACATACAACTGCAGCATGCCAGGGTCTTTTAGATGCTCTTATACTTCGAATGATTAGATTCTATTAGGTAATACTTATAATTACTTTTAAGCAGCAGAACAAGGACTCTGGAGATTCTACCTACTTCTGAGTGGAATGTTGGAAACAGCAGCAGTAGCTCATGCTTTTTCTGGGCGTAGTCCAATTTTTTCTGACCTTGTAATGGCAATATTCTTCCCTGTTCCATCTTTGGATATAGAAAAGGACATGAGAGGAATTGTGTGCTACAATCATGTGGCAAATTGCAATTTTTATTTCACCAGAGTGAATCCACTACCACTGCTTGCTGCACTCTGATAACTGTCGTCACTATGTGGAGTTATTTTATATAATTTAAGTGAATTTAATTAAAAAAAATTTTCCAGGCTTCTCTGCAATTTGGTTTTTAAGTCAAAAAATGCCTGCTGTTAATTTTGTGTGATATATAATGTTGAAAGCCAGTCTCAGACATATATGAAAATCAGCGCCTTAAATTGGAACTTCTTATTTTAGGACTGAATTCTAGCTGTCTAGTTTTTAGATCCTGAGTCACTATTTTTGCCTATTCTCAACTTGTCATTTGTTTGCTAACAGACTGCAGTCAGGCGGAGAGATCCTCATCTAGCATTTATTGCGACTTTGATAGACCACTAGGCTACACTGGGCTATTTTCACAAGTATGTGTGGGTATGAGCTTGCATAGCAACTGATAATTTGTCGTTGTCTTTTCTCTTGCTTGGTCAGAGAGCTGTTATCTCAGCCCTTTTACTGTCTGAATGTTCTTACTTATCCCTCATTTAGATTAGACACACCTAAGGCTGATTTTAGACCTAACCAAGCTAAGCAATCACGTAGGGTGCCAAATTTTAGAAGACTTCAAAATGGAAACGATTTCAACAATATACAAAATATAATCGGATAACGTTTCCTTTTTGCTTTAGAACATTTACACTTTTCGAAAACACTAATCACAGAGTCATTCAAGTGGTAGTGCACAGCACACTAACCTACCACTATGGACCTTAGGAAGCCTGTCAGCTTATCAAAATTACACCTGAAAAATGATAATGGCATAGTTTGTGTGTCAATGCACCCATTTGACAGGTAAATAAATATATTTGTGCAGAATTGTTGCCATATTGCAACAGTGGGTTCTGATGTAATTAGAGTGATTGTCATTCATAGTAAATACGTAGAGGCACCAAAATGTCTGGAGCCAGCCCTGGGCACACTGTCTTATATTAAATACAATTAATTGTGGTGTGGCAGGGATTAATAGAAGAAGGAAATTAGAAGATGAAAATATATAGTAAAACATAACTATTACTATACAAATAGTCCTCAATTTACAACCATACGGTTAGTGACCATTCAAAATCACAATGGCAATAAAAAGTGACATTTTTTCACTTATTATAGTTGCAGCATCCCCATAGTCACATGATCAAAATTCAGATGCTTAGCAATTGGCTCATATTTATGACAGATGCAGTGTCCTGGGTCACGTGATCACCTTGGTGGCTTTCTGACAAGCAAAGTCAATGGGGAAACCAGATTCACTTAAGAACCATGTTAGTAACAACAACTGTGACAGGAAAGGTCATAAAATGGGGCAAAATTCACTTAACTGTCTCACTTAGTAACATAAATTGTAGGCTCAATTATGGTCATAAGTTGAGGACTACCTGTATTTCCAGATTAAGAGTAGTACAATAAATATTTGAGAATGACATAGATTTCCAGGGGCAATTTGTCTTTGGTGAAAAATATTTTATTATTTCTTGGCAGTGAAAAACTGCCCCACCAAAAGCACTTTAGGCCTACATGTACAATATGAAAGTACTTTTTCCAGCATCAGAAAGGCTGATTTTTCAATTGCAGGAATGTGCTAGAGACAGTTTGACATATAACTGATTAAGCAGGGGTGAGATTCTACCGGTTCGGGCGAACCCCTTTTTGCCATGATCAGCTGGCTCCTAATCAGTTCACTGCTACGAGCATATGGGCCCGCCTGCCCACCCCTGCTCTTTCCTGTGCTTTATTTCCTTTTTTTAGAGAACAGCTGATTGGCGCAGCAGAGCAGTTTGCCTTGTTTCAGCTGTTTTCATCAAAGAGGCTGCAGTTGAAGGCAGGTATGGGCGTTTTCAATTGCGAAGCTCACGATTACTGAACCGGTTGTTATATTGGTGGAATCCCACCCCTGTGATTAAGGTCTTATTAATTTCAGAGAGCAGCACTAGCAGCAGAGGATACTAATTAAGGTCACAGAGTGGACTTGTTAACATGTAGTTAGCATATATTAGGATCTGCTCGACCGTGGAGAAAAGCATCTCAGAAAGAGATAGCTTGTTAGATACTCAGAAAGCTGGACAATATTTGATTTTTAAGGTTAGACCTGCCAGATGGAGGACATGAGAATAAAAAGGAGAATGTGTCCTTTTGCCTGTAACTTGAAAACCCTATGTACAGGATAACCAGGAGAATCATTTAATATTTTTATATTGTTTTATATAATACCTGCACAATAAAGTTAAAGATGAAAAGTTAAATACTGGACTGAGTCAAGACCTAATTCAACAAGAAAGACAATTTGTCTGCAGGTCAGTTTGTACCCAGGGGTGTGTCTGTGTCTGTGTGTAAGACAGAGACAGAAATTGGGGTCCTCAAAACCAATAAGGTTTCCTTACCTAGTTTAGAATGTTGCTTTCTTATGTCCTCTATTTCTGGAAACTAATTTAGTTACAATATTTTTTTAAAACCTTCAAATACAACTTTGAACTATGCTGTGAATTTTGACGCAAGTTATACATATTTAGCAGTGTATTCTTATGTTTCCTTGCTTTTGAATGGCGCTGTGACATTCACAGTGTTCAATTACAAAAGTGTTGCCACATTTCTCTCAGTAGATAGAGATAATTTTCATATTTTATATTTTTGACAGTATATTTCATAAGAAGGTGGAGTAGCATTTCAGTTTAAAAGCTGAGATGAAATTACACTTGCAGTTTTTGTTTAACAGACCCGTAACAGAGGACTTTGACTGGATTGAAAGTTTTAGTTTTATAAGTGCAAAGGATATATTCTCTTACCAAGTTATACACTCATCAGCTTTAATCTTGTGTTTCATTGTAATTGCCAGAAGAAAGTGCAAATTTGTTAATAGATCAAGATTCAGATGCAGGGGTGGGATTCTACCAGTTCTGTCCACCTCTGTAGAACCGGTAGCTCTGAGGAATTTCCAGTTTGTCGGCTTCGGTGACAGCAGGGATTCGCTTTTCTCCGCGATCCCTGCTGTGCTAGCCGCCTTGGTGCCTCCTATCCTGACGGATTTGGAGGCTAAGGCTGCCCTGTTGGGGCAGCTGAAGAAAGGGGGGATCCGGACAGGGGTTGAGGGGTATCGCAAACCCCCTCCCCAGCTGGCAATAACCCCCTTCTCTCAAGACGGTGGAGCGGCGGTCTTAATGGCCGCCATAAAGAAGCCGGCAACTGGATAAAGAATGTGCAGGAGGAAGAAGAAGGAGTTTTAAAACGAAAGTTTTTTCTTGGTCGAACTGGGACCTTAAGGACATATTCAACACCTGGGAAAGTATTGGCTTTTTTCTGGATGCTACAATGTTCCCGATTGATGTTTTCAGCGGCAAAGAAAAGTGATGAAAAGGGAAAGTTACTCTCCCTCCCTTATGGAATTAACAAATGGACAAGGGAAACCTGCCTTTTGATAGAAGGTAAAACCTAAACTCCTTTGTTATAAGTGGGAAGGGAGAGGCTTGGAAAAAAAAATTTTACTCTAAGACTTTGCTGGGGGAGATGCCTTGAAGATAAAGAGAATAGAAATTAATTTTAAAAAAGATTTAAAGCACAGACTGGACATTTTTTCTTTCCCTAATTTGACTTCACCCCTAGAAGAGAAATTGTAAAAAGAAGAAGTTTGTACTCTGCCTGGACTGTTTGATGATTACGGGATTTTGGGACTTTTGGGAACTGTTTTAAGTTTGGAAATAACTGATTGTCTTAATAATAATAAGAGGATACAGAAAAAGAAGAAGAAATAGTTTAAAATGGCTCTATCTCTTGATGAACTAAAAAAACAATATTTAAAAATAAAGAAAGAAGGCAAAGATGTTATGGGAGAAGCCCTTTGTTTCCTAGATATGGCACTTGCCATGTGTCAGCAAATTAAACAACAGCTGGAAGAAGCCGAGGAAGAAGAAGCCATTTTTAATGAACTAAACGGTGTGACTAAGAAAGAAAGGAGAAAGAGAGGAGCGAAAAGGAAGGACTTAAGAAATAAAAAATGTTTATGAAAGAGAAAAGAAGATGCAAAAACAACAGAATGCTAGAAAGCAAAAGGAAAGAGGAATGCAACAGAAAGGGGAAATCAAGAAGGCAGAGGTTTGGAGAGGAGGGGATAAAAAGTTTAGGCGGGCTAAGAAGGAAAGGGAAAAGGGGGAAAAAGTTACAAAGGTATAAGACAAGATAGAGGAAAGGAAATTTTTGTTAGGGATAATGGGTAATATAAGGGATTTTTTTTTTTAAAAAAAGGGGGATTCTGCAAAGTACACATGAGTATTGTAATAGTGGTATTTGTATTATAAGTAGATAATCAGAACTTTTTAAGATTTAATAAAAGACTAAAATATCAAGGTATAACTTAAAAAGGTTTAATAATGAATGATAATAAGTTTTAATAAAATACTAAAGGGAATGTTTAAAATATTAGTTTGAATATAGAGTTTAACGGATTAATGTGTTGATTGTTATGGATTTATTATTGTAATATTGGTTTCTGAAATAGTAGAATGTACTAAGCAGAATCTGATTGGGATTTAGGTGTTATTTTAAATTTTAATTTAGGGGAATGATAGAAAGGCATCATACTCCGATTAGCGATTCCAGGGGAAACTATTCTTTCTTAAATTGGAAATGAGACAGATGTAAATGGAGAAATGGACAAAAGATATAAAAATATTTTTCTTTAAAGCAAGATTAAATATATAAAACAGAATTAAGATGAGGCAAAGGTGGAGAGGAGTTATATAATAGATATAGAATGGTAAATAAGAAGGGTAATGGTATATAAGAAGAGCATGAATTCAATTGAAGTCCATACAAAAAGAGGTAATCTGGGGCCAAGTTACTTTCTAGAAGAAAGTTTTATGTTTTTATGTCTATGTCTTATGTGTGTGTGTTTAAGTAAGAATTAAATAATAAAACCTCGGAGGAAGACTAGATGAGAATAATTATAAACAAGCCAGAGGAAAATATAAAGTTGATGACTGGATAGCAGATAAATCAGAAAGGAAATATGATTGAATAATGATTAAAGAGAAACAATGTGGAATTTGGTAAAGGGAATTTACGTGTTTATATGGAAATGGGATAAATTATAAGTACGTGATATAAAGCAATATGTTACCTGCCTTGTAAGGATCTACAATGGAAAGAGGTTTTATGTTTTTAATGTTTAATGATGTTTTGTTTTGTTTGTTTGTTTGTAAAATCAATAAAACTTGTTTTAAAAAAAAGAAAAGAAAAATAGTATAATATTTAAATAGGACTAGGATATTAAGTCCAACCACTCAAACCGATAATGGCTATAACTTTATTCCAGGGGGAGGGGGGCAAGGAAACCAATTTCAAGTTATAAAGAAATATAGAGAACTTCAGATGCAGTGTGCAACTGAGAAATACTTTTCCATAAAAACCGTTAGGTTTTTATGAAGATGTTAATCACTTATTTTTAAAGACCATCAACTTCATAATAGACCCTTGACTAATTATGAAGTACAGATAGTTCTCAACTTACAACAGTTCATTTAGTGACTGTTCAAAGTTAGAATAGCATTGAAAAAAGGGATTTATGACTGTTTTCACATTTATGACAGTTGCAACATCCCTGTGTTCATGTGATCAAAATTCAGATGCTTGGCAACTGATTCATGTTTATGACAGTTGCATTGTTCTGAGGACAGGTTTTGTGACCTTCTGACAAGCAAAGTCAATGGATAAACCAAATTCACTTAATAACCATGTTACTTATTTAACAACTGCAGTGATTCACTAAATAAATGTGGCAGGAAAAGTTGCAAAGTGAGAGAAAGCTCACTTAACAAATTTATCACTTAGCAACATAAATTTTGGGTTCAATTGTGGTCATAAATCGAGGACTACCTGTAGTAGATTTCTGACTCTCCCATATCTGGGGATCTGTTTGGAAAATAAATAGGTTGCCATCTCCTGCATAACATTTCCTGATCTGAGATGAAATAAGGTATTTGCCTTTGTCAAAAGGCCATATGATAAGCTTCTAACAACTTCGGTGTTATTTATTTTTTTGTTTGTCAAACATGTACAGATAACAAGTATAAGTATGAACATAAACACGAACAAAGGAAGTAAAAAATGGGGACAGTAAGACAGGGACGGTAGGCATGCTGGTGAGCTTATGCACGCCCCTTTAAGGCCCTCTTAAGGGTTATCCAGAGAGTGGTTGCTAAGCAACTACCAAGGGTATCTTTTCCATTCTTTACTTGAACTGAATGACTTTTGATGACACTAAATGTGCTTATGAGGCTATTTTAACTGTGGTGGTATTTATGAAACTAGTTTTTCATGGTTTTCTTAAAGATCACCTCGTTATTTAGACATAATAGAAAGTAGTTGTTATGATTAGTATTTGTTAAGTGCAGTTGAAGGAAAGGCAACATTAACAGAAGCAGAAATGAAAGAAGTCCATTGTGGAAGGTAAAGTCAGAAGGAAATTGGCAGCATGTTTTCCAACAATATTAAAAGGCATAAACATTCGCTGGTTTTATAATGTGACTTGATTGATGTAGGATTTAAATTGTGATGAGAAAGGAGGAAGACAGGCTGGTTATCAGATGCAGGTTATATGCAAGTACCTTATCAATTAACAACTGTAATGTGTTAAAAACCCAGTGTGTTTGCTGAGACCTTTTGAGATTGCCTGAAACCTTTTGATGTACATGAGTTTAGCAACTTTATGGTCATTGGTGGAATTAAAGTCACACATCTACATGAAAAGTAAATAAACCTGTTCTTTTTGGTGCAAATATTTAAAAAGCAGAAGCAGTAAAATGAAGTTGTAGAGTCAATCTCTTCTCCCTAAAACATTGGTGCCTGAGGAAATAACCTCCAAAATCAAGGTGGAAGTTGTGATGCTGTATTGCTCAATTGCCATAAAACAGAACTGACAGTAGACAATGTGCACACAGAGAGAACATGCTCACATTATCTGTACATTATTCTAAAAGACCTATAGGCTGCCTCTTGTTTTCCCTCTCTACCCTCTACCTATACTTGTTTGATTAATTCATATAAATGTGTGCATCCTGTCTTTATAGTGCATACACATATATCATTCAAAATCAAAACCATTTGAACCAGTATCAAATATTTTTAAAAACAAAATAAAAACCAGGCACAGAATTGACAGAATCAGATTATTAGTGAACACAAAGAGGGACATAGCATAGAAAGCATTTTATATTAAATAATACTCTTAACAAGTCTGAACAAATTTGAAAAAGACCTCCAGAGAAGCTGTCAGCCTGGCTTCCCAAGGAAAGAGGTTCAGATATGGTCCCTTGTCCTCCATCACAGAAAATACAGATACAGAAAAATGCCCCCTTTCAAATTTACAATGTGGATATGAGAGGAAATAAAACCCATGTATTTTGGGAGGAGAGGAGGTTGTCCTTTAGCAGTCAAAAATATGCCATATAGATTCCAAGCGTTACAAAGTATGTTCCTGGTCATTTTCATTTTGAGGAGATTTTGGAAGTAACCCTAAATAATGAAATGGGTACCTTAGGGCCTTTCCCCCTTAGGTAAGCTTCTCTTCAGCAGAAGTTATATAGTAGGGATGAGGGCAGGGGTGGGATTCAAAATTTTTAACAACCGGTTCTGTGGGCGTGGCTTAGGTGGTAGGCATGTCTTGGTGGTCATGAGACTGAGTGGACATGGCTTGGTGGTCATGTTATTGGCTGGGTGTGGCCAACTCAATATCACTCACATCGAGGCACGCATCTCCTCGCCTGGCCTCTCAAGACTGTGGGGATGCTGCAACAGTCGTAAGTGTGAAAAACAGTCATAAGTCACTTATTTCAGTGCCATTGTAACTTTGAATGGTCACTCCACACAAGCAAAGTACCAGCAAAAGAGAGGAAAAAAAGTAGCTCTGGAGACAGGAAGTCTAGTCCTGCCAAGAAGGTAATAAGTGATAATGGAGAGGCAGTTTCTGTAAGCAACACCAGAATGTTTCCTTCCTGCCTCCCTTACAGGATTAGGCCAGTAATTTCTTCTAACAACTGGTTCTCCGAACTGCTTAGAATGTTAACAACCAGTTCTAGCGAATAGGTGCGAACTGGTAGAATCCCACCCCTGGATGGGGGTGATTTCTTTGTTGCAGAAATCACAACCTAAAATTATTTCTAATAAATGAACTGTTGCTTACAGCCTTTGTTTTCAAAACTTGAAAAGTATGAGGCATCATTATCTATACCTGTTATATCTAACTGGATAACAGAAATGGTGGAGGTTATGAATCTTTTGTCTCAGAAGAGAACTAAATTACTTGCAAAATAACTGAATTCTTTTCAGTATTTTTTTTATATATTAAATGTTTCTAGATAGCCTCAGGACCTTCACAAGACAGAAGGATGGGTAGCAAATTATATGCATTTGGCTCTACTTTTCTTTCTCTTTATTGTGGCTTAGAGCCAGAAAAGTGATGCCCTTCAGTACTTAGCCTTTCCAGGTTCTCCCATGTTGGGAGAAATGCCAGGATCCAGCAGTCTTTTTCCCTTTTTTATCTGACAGCTTTCTGCCTTATTTTAGGGTCTTGAAAAACAATAGTTTATAGTTTTGTTTTTTTTCAGATGAAAGTAGGAGACCCTAACACCATTTCTGACAGATGGCAATCCAGTGTCTTCTTGAAAGCTTCAGTGATGAAGCTCTCACTACTTCTGAAGACAAACTGTTCCATTGGTTGATTGCTCTCACTGTCAGAAAATTTCTCCTTATTTCCAGGTTGAATCTCTCCTCGTTCAATTTCCATCATTATTCCTTTTCTGGCCTTCAGGTTCTTTGGAAAATAGCTTGATCCCCTCTCTGTGGCAAATATTGGGACATTGCTATCATGTCTCCTGGTCCTTCACTAGATAGCCATGTCCAGTTCCTCCATCGTATGTTTTAGCCTTCAGTCACTTAATCTCTTGGTTGCTCTTCTCTGCACATTTTCTAGAATCTCAACATCTTTTTTATAGCGTGGTGACCAAAACTGGATGCAGGTGTAAGTCTTTACTAAAGCTTTATAGAGTGGTATTAGTACCTCACTTGATCTTGATTGCATTGGCTATTTTGGCTGCCGCCACACACTGTTGGTTCATATTTAATTGGTTGTCTACTAAGACTCCAAGATCCCTCTCACAGTTACTGCTACTAAACCTGGTTTCACCCAGACTATATATATATTTTTGGTTTTTCTTGCCTAAGTGAAAGACTTATTTTTCTCTACATTGAATTACATTTTGTTAGATAGTGTCCAGTGTTCAAGTCTGTCAAGATCTATCTGAATCTTGAACCTATTATCTAGGGCAGGGCTATTAAACTCATGGCCCATGGGCCGGATGTGTCACATGCTGGCCATGACCACGTCCAGGTTAACAAAGGGGGAAAAAGTCATGATACGTTACATGAAGATGCCATAATGGTGCAAATTTGACATCCCTGCCAGCTTAGTATCATCCGCAAATTGGTAAGTTCCCCTTCTATTCCCTTATCTAAGTCATTTATGAATATATTGAAGAGTCCTGGGCCTAAGACGGAACATTGTGGTACCCCACTGCTTATTTCCCTCCATGTGGATGTAGTACCATTAAGGACTACTCATTGAGTATGGTTTGTCAGCCAGTTACAAATCCATCTGATAGTGATGCTATCTATCCCACTTCTTTTTAGTTTACCAAGAGGTAAGTTGTGGTCTACTTTGTTGAATACCTTGCTGAAGTCTAAGTATATTATGTCCACAATATTTTGCTGGTCTACTAATTTAGTTACTATGCTGAAGAATGAAATAAGATTGGTTTGGCATGATATGTTTTTAACAAACCCATGCCGACTTTACTTATTTCTAGATGTCGGCAGATCTGGGTTTTTAAAAAATTATTATCTTTTCCAATATCTTCCCGGGTGTTGATGTTAGGCTGATTGGTCTGTAGTTTCCTGGTCTGTCCCCCCCTCTTTTTTTTTTTGAAGATAGGAACCACATCAGCTCTTTTCCAGTCCTCTGGTAGTTCCCCAGTGCTCCAGGATTTTTGAAAGATGTGGTACAATGGTTCTGTGATGATATCTGCTAACTATTTTAGAACTCTGGGATATAATCCATCAGGTCTCAGTGATTTGTATTAATCAAGATCAGACAGGTAATCTCATCATTTTTTTTGCTTATTTTAACTTTTATTTCTAGTCTGTTTTATACAGTCATGTTTTTGGTAGGTTGGACTATAGTTTCTTTTTGTTTGAAGACCGATGCAAAGAATGAGTTAAGCAGCTCTTCTTTCTCTCTATTGCTTCCTTGCCGTCTTCCCTCTTTAGTGGACGGATTGTTTCCTTCATTTTTTTTCTTGTCATTTATATGTTGGAAGAAACTTTTTAAAAAAATATCTTTGACTTTTGTTGCAAATCTTTGTTTATTTCAAGCCTCTATTGTTTTTAATGTCATTCTGTTTGCTTTCTGTAACCTCAGTATTTATTCAAAGAGCACTGCACCTTCCCAATTTTCTTGTTTTTACTTATACGTTCTATTTCTGTTGATGCTCATTTTCTTGTCTCTAGTATTTAGCTCTATACTTAAATCAGGATTTTGCAATTCCCACCCTGATTTAGGCATTACTGTTTAGTAGAAGGGATACTTCTTTAGGGATGGAATTTAGTACCAAATTGGGGTGGTGGTGGTGTCTAAATTTGATTTGCAAACCAGCTGTTTAGACTATTTGACAAACCCAGAGTGGCTGTAAAAACTGGATTGTCAAATGGAATTATCTAATTTTTCATCTTTTCATTTATCAACTCATCCCCTTGTGGCAGGTGGGAAATTATTTTTGTTGATCCTTCAGTTTTTTAAAAGTATGTATAACTGAGACGTGCAATCCACTGGTTTTCAGAAATTATAGAATGAAAAACAGCTGTTTGGTATCAGTTAAGCCAGATGAATATCTTCTGAACTCCAACTGGATAGTAGATGTGAGTCTCAAAAGCATTTTTGCTTCTCTACAGCCATGTGTTCTAAATATGTATACAAAACACAGCTCAGCAGAAGACAAATCACCAATGAAATATGCTGCAGAATGAATTGATATGTTCTGTCCGAAATAAATGGGCTGCAAAACTTTGAATACTGACTTACCAAAATCAAAGACCAAATTAATATAATTCCAAATAAGCATGCTTATGTGGTTCTTGGTGAAATATATTATGTTAACACAAACGGCTATTTCTTTATGATACTTTAGAGTTTTCTTTGTATAAACCTTCACTCAGAGAAAACAAGATAACAAGCAGAATTTTATGACACTTATAAATACGCTCTATTTGAACACTGTTGTTAAAGGTCCTAGCACTTTATATTGTCTACTCTAGAATGTACAATGTTACTGGTTATGATATTTATTATCATAGCTCTATTTTCTGATATTAAAACTGACTGGTGATATTTTTTTAGCTTTGTTTTATTGGAGGTTTTCTTCTGTAAAATTAAGTTGTAATTTTGCCTCCTGCTTTTGGAAAGCAGTGTTAGTTAGGAGAGAACTGAATTTAAAGCCAGGTCATGCCTTCAGTCAGAGGTTTTAGTTTGCCATTTTTTTCTCTCTCTCAGCCTCCAGCAGTCAAATTGTCCAAAGTTAGTATTACTAGAAACATTCATGGTATTGTTGCTAAATAAAGATAAAATTCTGTCTTGGCAATCAGGATCCCGATTCAGATTGAGGTGAAAGCTGGGATTTCCAGGTAATGAAGCAAGACTCAGAACACTGAACTTGAAGACTTGAACACTGGGCCCTAACTAATAAAATAAAATTCAATGTAGAGAAAAATAAAATCTTACACTTAGGCAAGAAAAACCAAAAGTACACATATAGACTGGGTGAAACCATATACTGGGAGAGGGATCATGGAGTCTTAGTAGACAACCAATTAAATATGGGCCAAGAGTGTGCAGCGGCAGCTAAAATAGCCAATGCAATCCTAAATTGCATTAACAGAGTGATACTATCAAGATCAAGTGTGGTACTAATACCACTCTATAAGGCCTTAGTAAGATCATACCAAGAGTACTGCATTCCAGTTTTGGTCACCACGCTATAAAAAAGATTTTGAGACTTTAGAAAAAGTGCAGAGAAGAGCAACCAGGATGATTAGGGGACTGGAGACTAAAACATGAAGAACAATTACAGGAGCTGGGAATGGCTTAGTCTAGTGAAGAGAAGGATTAGGGGAGACATAATAGCAGTGTTCCAATATTTGAGGGGTGGCCACAGAGAGGAGGGGGTCAGGCTATTTTCCAAAGCACCTGAAAGCCAGACAAGGAATAATGGATGGAAACTGAACAAGGAGAGATTTAACCTGGAAATAAGGAGAAATTTTCTGACAGTGAGAGCAATCAACCAATGGAACAGCTTGCCTTTAGAAGTTGTGGGAGCTTCATCACTGGAGGCTTTCAAGAAGAGACTGGACTGCTACCGGTCAGAAATGGTGAAGGGTCTCCTGCTTGGGTGTGGAGTTGGACTAGATGATCTACAGGGTCCTTTCCAACTCTGTTAATCTGTGCACTGGCTAGGCTAACTGCTGTGTAGACTGTTCTTTATTGCGCTCAGGCTGAGGGCTTACGCTAAAAGTCTCCAGCCTCCAACCAAGAGACACTGGCATTGGTATGGCTCATCTGATTATCTAATTAATTAATGTGGGAACAAAAGCCTACATTCAAGAATAATATTGCTCTCCAGGTGCTTCTTTCCTCTTGGTTTTTAATGCAGTTACTGATACTTGTGGATTCAGGTAGTCCTCGATTTATGACCACAATTGAGCTCAAAATTTCTGTGCTGAGTGAGATATTAGTTACAAGTGAGTTTTGCCCCATTTTACAATCTTTCTTGCCACATTTGTTAAATGAATCATTGGCTTCCCCATTGATTTTGCTTATAATAAGGTTGCAAAAAATGATCACATTACCCTGAGACATTTCAACCATCATAAATATGAGCCAGTTGCCAAGAGCCTGAATTTTGATCATGTGTCCACAGGGAAGTTACAATGGGCATAAGTATGAAAAACAGTCATGAGTCATTTTTTCAGTGCCATTGTAACTGAACTGTTGCACGTCGAGAACTACCTGTATTTATTTCTATATTGGAATCAAAAACTGTCAGTGCAAGTTAAGCTATGAAGCCTGGTTCTGCTGGGATGTTGATTCTAAGGCCTGGTTGCCAGATTCTGGCCTATAGGTGCCATGTCAAGTCTCTGGTGTTCTTCCTTTTCTTGGAAGAGGATCCATTCAAGAAGGCCATGATGGGAAGATGGAGTTTAAAAATACTCTTTGAGGAGTTTAGTTGAAATGAATGGAACAAGCTGGACAATGAATGGAACAAGCTGGATGGACACGATCAAGGCCGATCTAGAGATCGCGAAGGCAGACCCGACACACGTGGCAGACAGAGAGGTGTGGAAGCAGTACTCAAGGACATTAGCGGACCTCGCCCGAGCGCGAGACAAACGCTGAAGAAAAAGAAGAAGAAGAAGAATGGAACAAGTATGGTGCTTGAATTTCAATTTATTGTGGTTTTCAATACATTTAGCAATTAGACTGCTGCTAAAACATTGAGAAAAATAATAGTAAATAATTTTAAATGAAAGTGAGATTTGTGTAGAGTCTTGTATCTTTCATTCTTACTATCATCCTGGTGGGATTTTTAGACCTTAGCATTGCTTTAAAAAACATCACTATCTCCTTAACCATTTACGTTAATGAAAAACTGAAATCCCTCCTCTCTAACACAAACAATATAGTTTATCTGTCACTTCCCTTAAAACCTATTGTTTGCCCTTGAATTTAAGTGTGGCTTATAAAGGATCTAGTAGAGCATATCCCCATAATTTGTCCTAGTGTCAGTTGATTCCGTGCATATCTTTGTACACCTTATTTCAAATCAGAAATAAGGAAACTCTGCACAGAATGTAGTTTCTATTGGAGCGTCAGATATAATTTCATGATCATTATACACTTGATACATAACGAGGCATTTGATTGTCCAGGTAGTTAAAACTTAAAACTGTTCAGTGGACAGAAGTGAGCATGGATTCCTCAGCCACTGTAGGAGATCACAGCATTCTCTGACAAACCTAATTCTGCTGTGAATACATTTCACAAACATGCAGTTAAGTTGGTTTCTTTTGTCAAGGGGTTTGTTAAGCATTAGCTAAAGAATGCCATGGTCCAGCCTGCTCGGTATGAAACCTAATTCTTCCCCTTTCTGGAGCCATGGCATGGGGTGTTTAATTTTTCTCTCTCGGTAGGGCTGCAGGCCCTCCAGTACTCCAGCCAAAAAAACCACTCATAGTTTAGCAGGCTTAGCCCCAACCCGGTTGCCAGGCAGTAAAACATAGGGATGGGAGGTGGGGTGTGTGATAAGAGACAGAGAGAGGAAAGGACTTTGCACACACCAGCAAAAACAAGGTTTTTTTTTTTTTTCAAATGATGGATGACAATGAAGATATTTTATTTATAGAAAGAAAACATAAAGATTTAAAAGACTGAATTTTTAATTGTAAAACTCAGAATTTTCTATTGAAGAATTGAAGTAAATAAACACTGTCTAATGAACCTGAAGGAATTGCTTAAAAGGGCCCTTTTTATTTTAGAAAATAACCCTATACAGGTGACTAAATCTCACCTGCAATTTTACGGCTTCTTTGTCCATCCTGAGTCTAGGACCACTTTAAGACAAACAGTGTCCTCATATGTTTTATCCCAAGATGGCAGCCAAGGCAGATGCATAGCCATGCTGCTGGAAGCCTGAAGGAGAGAAAGGTACCAATAACCAAATTCAGAGATAGGAGTAGAAGTAACGAAAGTGACAAAAAATACATAGATAAGGTCCTAGAGATCTTCAAAGTAGCAGTGAAAGGATTCGGACAAATAAGTGCCTAAAAACCAACCACAAATCCAGCTGCCCAGGTGGGAGTCATCCTGGAGGCTCTGTGACTCCAAACAAATGGAGAAACGAATCCAAAAGGGCAGAATATAAGCCGATCTGCAGCCATCTAGCAAGAAATTGGCAAACTGGAGTAGTCCTCAACACCAGTCACTGGTGCGACAAATCCCCACCAGAGGCAAAAAGAAGGAAGCCGGGCTAGCTGGTAACATCAGAGAGGCCCCTGAAGCCAAACAAACAGCAAGACAATCAGTCAAATGTTTATTGTCAATGCACAACATGTGTACAATGAAATTGAAATACTTTTCCCTCCAGTGAAAAGTAAGCAATAACACTAAAGGCAATAAACAACTGGGAAGCCAGGGAGAGCCAGAGAGTGAGCTGGGCTACTTTGAAGGAAGGCCAACTTCCGAAGAGCTGACGAAGTGAGCTAAGTGTAGGTCGAAGCTCCCACTGACTGCTCTGATGAACCCAGCCACATAAATAATAAAAAAATAGCCTTAACACACCAACGCCACCACAGACAACCATGACTGGCAAACACTACACTGCCAAGCCCCCACCCAAACAGAACGGGGCTGCAACAGAAGTCTTATGACTTCTGCACGTGCTTTGTCTGTGATGAAGCATTTGAGAGGATGAGAGTACTAGGAAGTGCTCCTTATGTGACTCATACACCCATTACAAGTGTTTGGGGTTCACCATAGGTATAGCCCAGTTTCTACAGTCAACATCACTAAAACCTCCCAGTTTGCATTTCCACTATCCTGCCCATCCTGCAAGCTCAGACTCACTTGCCGGCTGGTCACTTTGGAAGCACATCGAGCATCCCTTGAAGAAAAGGATAAAATGCGGAAAAGTGAAGCAGCAGTATCCCGAAATCACGACACAGTTCAACAACCCAAGCCGCAGGAAACCACCAATCCTGCTAGTAAAAGACACGATCGAATGCGAACAAAAGCATCCCAATGCTATCTTAGTTGGACTGGATGACACCAACAAATCCGACGACATCATAAAGGTTCATGACATCATCAACAAGTTCCAAGCATTAACCATCGCTCCTGATGAAATCATCAACATTTCCCACAATAGCCACAAGTTCAAGGACAGTGACAGCTCAGTGGCCCCACCCTTCTGCAGAGTCATCTGCAAGAGTAAAACTGTTAGGAATATAAGTCACCTAACAGTTATTTGGATTGGAAATATATAAACCAGGACAGATATTTCAATACTGTATCTTTAAGAAAATCCTAAAACTGTAATTGGGTGTGGTTTCTCAAACGGCCATAAGATGGAGCCAGAAACCTGGGTTGTGCTAGTCTCAGAAGAGAGAGTGAGTGAGTCTCTGTTTCCTTCTGTTGGAGAGTATTGCCATTCCTCCTAATTGACTGTTATTCTTGGATTTGATGTAAGTCTGTTACTGAACTGTTTTTGATACTGGACTTAGTTATTGGATTATCCCTGGACAGAAAACTGACTGATTTAACCGTGAATGACTTGGACTGTGTTTGAACTTTGCTTAAACGCTTATTGGAAGTAAAAACCTACATTTACTATACAGTGTATCTGTGTGCTGTGTGTGTATTATTCAACATTACTCTTAATACGTCTCTCTGTATGCTCTCATTCTCCTAATGAGGAATTACCTCAACACTGGTTATGGGCCCAGGCCATACCAGGCTGAGATAACAGAGTTAGTGTGAATACACAGCACTGTATATAGACAGCTGTTTACTGTTTAATTGTGGGTGGCTATCAACAAGTCTATCACTGATAACCCGGTTGGATGGAACAAACTACGTTTCCTGGCCTATGAAGTGCAGTCTACTTCTGTGTAGAGAAAGTATGGAATGTAATTCAAAACCCACCGGATGTAAATGCTTGGGATCCAGCTAATGAGGACGATGCCAAGAAGCTTGCTGACTTTAAACAGAACAACGAATGAGCTCTTTATATAATTGGACTAACACTGAGTGACCAGCAGCTAGTCCATATTCATGGAGAAGAGTCTGCTGCTAGGTGTTGGGAGAATTTGAAGAGGATTTATGTTCGTGACAGTGTAGGTGCACACATACATCTTATACGTAAACTGTTTAGAGCACGTCTTCTGAAAGGTGGAGATATGTTAGCTCATTTGAACTTCATGAAAAAAACTTCAAGAGCTACATGAAAAGGAACTGATATTTTCAGAGCTGCATCAAGTTTACATCATTCTTTCCTCATTGGATGAAAGTTACAATGATTATGTATCTTCACTGGAAGTCCTGCCCAGAGATAAACTGACATTGACTGACATAACTAGAAGGTTGTTAGAAGAAGCAAGAAGAGGGCTGGATAGGGACCAACTGAGGAAGGAACAACCATAAGAAGAGGATTTGTCTTCAACTGCCTATACTGTTAGGAAATGTTTCTCTTGTGGGGCTAGGGGACATGTAGCTAGATTCTGTAAGAAAGGAAAACAACAGAATACTGGTAATCACCAGAAGGCTAAGAAAAATGTTAGTTTAGCTATGTCTAGCTATTCAACTGTAAACCATGATTTGTGGGTTGTTGATAGTGGAGCATTGCAATACATTACTAAAGATAGAAAAAGGTTTGTAAAGATGTCCACAAATAAACAACATGTATCATTGGCAAATGGATGGAAGATGAAGGCCTCTGGTCAAGGTACTGCCTATTGTTCTTGTATAAACGAACATTTAACTATGTTATATGTACCTAAACTGAAATTTAATTTGCTAATTTGCTATCAGTAAGGGCTTTAGTTAATATTGGTTATGTAGTAACCTTTAGGGGAGATAACTGTATGATAGAGAAAGAGGGTACTTTAGAGAATGATTTATATGTGATACATGATGACCAGTTGAAGATGGCTAACTCAGTTTATAACAATGTTAAGCCACATGATGAATATATACATTTACTACATAGACGTCTGGGGCACATTAATTTCAAAATGTTCAAACAAACTGTTGAATTGTCAGAGGGAGTAAAATTGAAACCCTGTAGCAAGTATTTAAACTGTAATGCTTGTAGTCAGGAGAAAAGCAAGGTAACTCCTGCAAACAGAATTAATGAGTTTAAGACTAAAGAACCTTTAGAGGTTGTTTTTGCTGACATAATTGGTCCTAAAAAACCTACTTTGGGAGGTGCCTGCTATATTTTGAGTATTATGGACCATAACTCACAATATGGTTTCTGCTATCTCATGAAAAACAAAACAGAAACATTCCAACATTTCTTTAACTGGCTAAGGTTTGCTGAGAGAAAAATGAAAAGTAAAGTAATTACTTTAGTTACTGATAATGGGACTGAGTTTGTTAACAAAAGATTCCAAACTATGTTAAAATTGGCTGGTGTTGAGCATAAACTTTCTGCACCTTACAGATCACAACATAACTTGTTTGTAGAACGAAGAGGGAAAACATTACAAGCCATGGCTTGCACTATGTTATCTGATTCAGGTTTGCCTGAAACACTGGGGGGTGAGGCCATAATGTGTAGCAATCATGTGTTAAACAATGTAGTTAATACAACAACTGGAGAATTACCATTCACTCGTTGGCCTGGCCGAAAGCCAAATTTAAGTTACCTACACATATTTGGAGCTTCAGCATGGGTGCATATTCCCTCACAAAGTAAGACTGAAAGGGCAACATAGAACTAAGAAATTATTTTTTGTAGGTTATGAGGCCAACCATAGATCGTTTAGATTTGGGGATCAAGGCACAGCTCATGTTTATTGTAGTGCTAGTACAAAAATTTCTTGAGCACGTTGGTTGGAATAAACTGGAACACGAATCCAGCAATGATATTATTATTGACACCCAAATAGTCCCTAAAGATAAAATAAGTAAACCATGAATAGCCATTAAAGAGGAAGAACAGGCACAGGAGGAAATAGTAGAACAGGCACAGGAAGAGGTAGAAGAACAGGAGCAGGTGGCACAGGAAAGTCCAACAGTAAGCCTGTATTACCAAGAAGTTCAACCCGTGTAACACGACCACCTGATAGATATCAGGCTAGTGTTGTATGCCAAGTGAATACAGTTCCTAGTAACTATAGCGAACTAAACTGTATCCTGCTAAGGATCAGGCTGCTTGGCAGAAAGCAATGGATAAGGAACTGGATTCATTAAAAAAGTTGGAGGTATATGAAAACGTTGTTACCATCTGGTAAACATGCCATAGGATGTAAATGGATATATAAGCTAAAAACAGGTGTAGATGGGACTGTTACCCATATAGCCAGGTTAGTAGCACAAGGGTTCAATCAGACAGCAAACGGCTACGATGAGGTGTTTGCACCTAGTCTGAAGGCTACTACATTAAGGGCAGCATTAGTGTGGGCAGCTAAAGAGAAATACATTGTAAATCATTTGGATGTAGAAACGGCTTATCTGCATGCACCATTGCAACACACTATTTATTTAAAGAAACCTTTAGGTCTCAAAAATGATAATACAACTGCTGGAGATTGAAAAAGAGTCTTTATGGTTTAATGCAATCAGGATACGAGTGGAACCAGTGTATAGTTAAGGAATTAACTAAGATAGGTTTTGTAGCTGGCATGGCTGATCTATGTTTGTTCAAAAGAGAAAGTAATGGTGTAATGTCATTGTTGCTATTGTTTACTGATGACATAGCATTAATCACCAAAACTGAACAAGAAGCTACTGAGATAATTTCACTATTAGAAAAGAAATTTAAGATAAAACAGTTAGGAGAAATTAAACAATATCTTGGTTTAAAGATAGAAAGAATACAAGATCTCACAGGTAGATAAAATTAACCAATTACTAAAAAGTTTTTAAATGAAACTTGGTAAACCGGCTAAAACACCGATGAGCCAGGAATTTAGCCATAGTGATGTTCAAAGTCCTATTTTTGATAAGAACATTTATCAGTCTTTGATTGGTAGTTTATCTTATCTCAGTAATTGGTCAAGGCCAGATATAGCATACAGTGTTAATCAATTAGTGAGATTTAATGCTGAGCCGACTGAATGGCACTGGCAAGCTGCTAAATGTATGTTAAGATATCTGAAACAAACAATGCATTATGCATTGTATTTGGAGCCTAAAGATGAACTGAGTTTAACTGCATATGCTGATGCAAGTTTTGCTACAGACATAAATACACAAAAATCTACATCGGGTACTGTAATATTATTGGGAAAGGCATTGATTGGATGGAGCTCTATTAGACAGAAACACCTAAGTTTGTCAGCAGTGGAGGCTGAATTCTCATGCTTATCTTTATTATGTACAGATTTAGTTTGTTATAAGCAATTATTAATTGATATGAGAATTGATGTAACAAATTCTATTGTTATTTACGAAGACAACCAGTCAGCAATACAGATGGCCTCAAATATTCCTGTTAAAACAAGAACGAAACACACAGATTTAAGATATTTAAATGTGAGACAATGTATGGAAAGTAAGATGATTAAGCTAGAATACTGTATGTCAGAAACAATATAGCAGATCATTTTATAAAGGCCCAAGGCTCTATAAACCATAAGGTGTGCTGCGAGGATTATGGACTTAGAATGTAAGGTTGTATATATTGTCCTACCCAAAAGGGGAGAATGTTAGGAATATAAATCACCTAACAATTATTTGGGCTGGAAATACACTGCTCAAAAAAATAAGGGGAACACAAAAATAAGACATCCTAGATCTGAATGAATGAAATATTCTTATTAAATACTTTGTTCATTACATAGTTGAATGTGCTGACAACAAAATCACACAAAAATTATCAATGGAAATCAAATTTAGCAACCCACGGAGGTCTGGATTTGGAGTTACACTCAAAATTAAAGTGGAAAAAAACACTACAGGCTGATCCAACATTCATGTAATGTCCTTAAAACAAGTCAAAAATGAGGCTCAGTCGTGTGTGTGGCCTCCACATGCCTGTATGACCTCCCTAAAACGCCTGGGCATGCTCCTGATGAGGTGGCAGATGGTCTCCTGAGGGATCTCCTACACCTGGACAGAAGCATCCCCCAACTCCTGGACAGTCTATGGTGCAACGTGGTGTTGGTGGCTGGAGCAAGACATGATGTCCCAGATGTGCTCAATTGGATTCAGGCCTGGGGAATGGGCGGGCCAGTCCATAGCATCAATGCCTTCGTCTTGCAGGAACTGCTGACATACGCCAGCCACATGAGGTCTAGCATTGTCGTGCATTAGGAGGAACCCAGGGCCAACCGCACCAGCATATGGTCTCACAAGGGGTTTGAGGATCTCATCTCAGTACCTAATGGCAGTCAGGCTACCTCTGGCGAGCACATGGAGGGCTGTGCGCCCCTCTAAAGAAATGCCACTCCACACCATTGCTGACTCACTGCCAAACCAGTCATGCTGGAGGATGTTGCAGGCAGCAGAACATTCTCCATGGGGTCTCCAGACCCTGTCATGTCTGTCACATGTGCTCCGTGTGAACCTCCTTTCATCTGTGAAGAGCACAGGGTGCCAGTGGTGAATTTGCCAATCTTGCTATTCTTTGGCAAATGCCAAACATCCTGCATGGTGTTGGGCTGTAAGCACAACCCCCACCTGTGGATGTCAGGCCCTCATATCACCCTCATGGAGTTTGTTTCTGAATGTTTGAGCAGCCACATGCACATTTGTGGCCCATTGGAGGTCATTTTGCAGGGCTCTGGCAGTGCTCCTCCTGTCCCTCCTTGCACAAAGGCGGAGGTAGCGGTCCTGATGCTGGGTTGTTGCCCTCCTACGGCCTCCTCCACATCTCCTGATGTACTGGCCTGTCTCCTGGTAGCGCCTCCATGCTCTGGACACTACGCTGACCGACACAGCAAACCTTCTTTCCATAGCTCGCATTGATGTGCCATCCTGGATGAGCTGCACTACCTGAGCCACTTGTGTGGGTTGTAGACTCCGTCTCATGCGACCACTAGAATGAAAGCACCGCCAGCATTCAAAAGTGACCAAACCATCAGCCAGAAAGCATAGGAACTGAGAAGTGGTCTGTGGTCACCACCTGCAGAACCACTCCTTTATTGGGGATGTCTTGCTAACTGCCTATGTTTTCCACCTGTTGTCTATTCCATTTGCACAACAGCATGTGAAATTGATTGTCAATCAGTGTTGTTACCTAAGTGGACAGTTTGATTTCACAGAAGTATGATTGGCTTGGAGTTACATTGTGTTATTTTAAGTGTTCCCTTTATTTTTTTGAGCAATGTATATAAACCAGGATAGACATTTTAATACTGTATCTTTAAGAAAATCCTAAAACTGTAATTGGATGTGGTTTCTCAAACGGCCATAAGATGGAGCCAGAAACCCTGGTTGTGTTAGTCTCAGAAGAGTGTGTGAGTGAGTCTCTGTTTTCTTCTGTTGGAGAGTATTGCCGTTCCTCCTAATTGACTGTCATTCTTGGATTTGATGTAAGTCTGTTACTGAACTGTTTTTGATACTGGACTTAGTTATTGGATTATCCCTGGACAGAAAACTGACTGATTTAACCGTGAATGACTTGGACTGTGTTTGAACTTTGCTTAAACGCTTATTGGAAGTAAAAACCTACGTTTACTGTACAGTGTATCTGTGTGCTGTATGTGTATTATTCAACATTACTCTCACTATGTCTCTCTGTATGCGCTCATTCTCCTAACAGGGAATTACCTCAACAGAAACCAGTAAACACAAATTCATTTGTACAAGAAACTCACTCGCCAAAAGCTGCATAAACCATAGGAAACTTTGTCCGCAGCCTGACCTGTCCATACTGCAATGTGCCCATGTCTGTGAGGTCTACTTTGAGCTTGAAAGACACCAGGACCAAGGAGAGACTGACCTGTACATAGATTACCATGCTGACTGTATCAAACACAAGATCAGTGGCCCGTGTCCCAACAACTGCCCCCCCAACAACCAAAACTAGGCATGCACACCTCCAGCTTCCTCCAGGTGCACCCCTAGAGGTCTAAAATGCAAGTTACTTAATGCAGGAAACCTCATAAACAAAATGCCCGAATTCCTCCTGCTTCTAAATGTGGCCCTATTTGACCATTTTTTGTCTGCAAGATGTGGTTGAATGTATCCTTTCCAGACCCCATTATTATAGTAAGTGACTATCACATTTTCTGGTCTGACCATGATAACTGTAGAGGGGGGTTCCAACAACCAGCTGGAAAGGAAAGGGGAAGGAAGAAGAAGGGAGAAGGAAAGGGGAAGGAAAAAGACGAAAGGAAGGAAGGGAGGGAGATTACAATGAGAGTGAGGGAGGGTCTCAGGGAAGTCCTGACTTACCACTTGGCCACCACAGGTGCCCCCGAAACGAGTCCCATGTCATGCTCACCCTAGCCACGCCCACCATGGCCACACTCCCTGGCCACACCCCATGTCCCCCGGCCCTCCAAGGTCAAACACAACCAGCCCTCAATAAAATCGAGTTTGACACCCCTTATTTTGGGAATGTCCAAGAAGATAAGGAATTCATCTGCAAGGGAGATAGGAAAGTTTGTCTCTGTCTATCTGGATATTGAAGTTCTCTATCTTCTGCTTAATTTCTACTAAGGTTTTTTTCTGGGCCTACAGCAAGTGAGGCTGGTATTAACAATCCCAGCTGTCTCAGATCTGATTCTATTTTGAAATAATAGAAAAAATAGATCTTGTTCTATTTGTTTTTGCAGAGTAGATTGATGTATATAATAAGGAATGAGCTGTACCAATGAGGTCGTGCAAATTATTTGTTTTGACCAGAATCTTAACCAATATTATCTGGTCTGGGCCTCAGATGAGATGTCAAATAACTCTAATAGTATTAGAAGTAGAATAAGGAATACGTGCGATTGGTTTTAAATACTTATTTGAATTTGTTGAAGGACTGAATTTTTTTTGTACACATCTGAGATCATGCTAAGGAGTTTGACCTTGAATAATTTAATTGCTGCAGGAACAAAGTGGTACCCCCCCACCACCACCAACTTGCATATTTGTTAGATATTTTTAGATCTACCCAAGAAATACTTTGAGTTTTCATACCTCTTATTTGATTACCTTAGCATGTAGAAGATTGAAAGTGAATACCAAGGTGTTTAAATAATTTCACTTGCTCAATGGATCTGCATTTAACTGCCCAGCTAGATGGATGAGTTTATTTTGAGATATTTCTAGTAAAATAAGTTGACAGATATTTAAGACCTTTACGTAGCCCAATTTTTGAACCAAAAGAATAGTTGCATCTTCTGCATAAAGAAGTGTTGGAACTGGATGATGAGAGAAGGATGGAGGATGGAGGTCAGAATTGGCAAAAGCTAAAACAATATTGTTAATGTAAAGTATTCAGTACCAGGAACAGCGGCAAACAGACTGAGGCGAGGCTTGAAAGAAAACATTAACCATTTATTGTGCTAACAGAGTTTGCTAACCACGGCTGCTTGGCTCACAACAACAGCAGCCCCTCAACCCGTTTGACAGCTCTTTTATATTTGGCTGTCAGAGTCATCAACCAATCCGAACACTTATCCGTTCTCACTAGGGGAACGGACCAGAGTGAGAACAGGACACAACACTCCTCCCCTATTAGTCAGTGTATGTGTAGTCTTGGAGTAAGCAGGGCAGCTTTGGGTCCTCCCTGATCTACGCAGTGTGGTGTTGGCGGTTGGAGGCTTGGTGCTAATGGTTGGAGGCAGCGGATGGATAGTGGTAGCCCCTGGAATGGCTGGAGACTGCGACAATACTTGCCCAGGGTTTGCGACACCAGAACAATGTCTGCTTACTTTGGTAAGTCTATTTGTTGCCTTGCATCAGGTATGGATTCGCCTCTAGGTAGTTCTGCGTCAGTTGGTAAACCTTGGAGGATATCAGCAGACCTGGCCCTGTAGGATTGTTGGTGAGGCCTGGTGTCCCGCTGGCCCCTTAACTGGTCAATGTGGTGATGCCACATTAGCTCGTCCTCCAATGCTACTCTATATGAGCGGGGCCTTGTTATGTCTAGAATGGTCCCTCCTAGCCATAGTGGGTGACTTGAGTAATTCCTTGAATAAACAAGGTCCTGCTTGTTACAAACCAGTACCCTTACAGTAGAGTCCAAAGGCTTTTCTGGTGCATAGCCAGGGTGCAACCTGTCTTAAGTTTGTCCTCAGCCTCCTGCCCATCAAAATCTCAGCTGGGCTGTGATTTGTGTCTGGACATGAGGTAGCATGTTGCATTAATAGGTAGGTAGCCACTTTAGTAGGCCAATCTCCTAGGCCCAACCTTGCTAAGGCTTCCTTAGCTGAACGAACAGCTTGTTCCACTAACCCATTTTTGGAAGGGTGAAAAAGGGCAACTAACACATACCATATTCCCAGCCCTGCCAGGAATAATTCAAATGGCCCCGCGGTCAGCTGCGGTCCGTTATTGGATTCTAACACATCCGGCAGGCCATGGGTGGCAAATAGTGTTCTAAGGGCCTGTATGACCATCAACAACACCTCTACCCACTTAGAATACACACCCACCACTATTCGAAACATCTGTCCCTGCACTGGCCCAGCAAAATCTATATGAATTCGAGATCATGGGCCCCTGGGTCTTTCCCATTCGTGAGGCTGGGCTGTGGGCTGGTTTTTTGGTAACCCTGGCACCCTGAAACCCAGTCAGTGATTGACTGGTCAAAATTAGGCCACCCTAATTAGCTTCGTCGTAGTGCTTTTATCTGGACAATGCCCGGGTGTCCTATGTATAGGGCCTCCAGGATCTGCTGCCTCAGTGGGGACAGAATAACCACCCTGGTTCCCCACAGTAAACAACCCAGCATAGTGGATAGCTTTTTTTGCCTTGTTTTCTCCCCCCACAGACTCCTGCGGCTATCCCCTTTTAACCCAGTCCATCACCAGGGCAACTACCTGGTCCTTAGCTGAATGTCTTGTGACATCAGAGACAGTCATTGGGCACTGAAAGTTGTTGATGTGGAGGCTTGTGTAGGCCGGGGCTCGATCTTCAACGGGAATCTGTAATGGGCAATCACGTAAAGTGTCAGCGTGGCTGAGGTTTTTTCTGGGTCGATGGGTTAAGGAATAATCATAGGCAGCTAGAAAAACAGTCCACCTGGTCAACCTAGGAGAGAGCACTTGGGGCATCTGCCGGCCACCTGAAAGTAAGCCCAGCAGTGGCTTATGGTCTGTGACCAACTGAAAGGTTTGACCATACAAATACTTGTGAAATCTTTCAATGCCGCCACAGGTGCCAGGGCCTCCTTATCGACTTGACTATAATTCCTTTCAGCCTTTGAGAAGGTCCTTGAAAAAAATGCTATAGGTGCTTCAAACCCATTTGGCAATTTGTGGCTGAGCACTGCGCCAACTCCAAATGGGGATGCATCGTAGGTCAGTCCTAAAGGCATATTTTTGTTGTATTGGAGTAGACACTTTGTGACATCAGGAGGCTTTTAACAGCTTTGAACACAGCTCTCTCTTTTACCCCAGCCCCATGGAGTTTTAGACTCCAAAAGTCTGTGCAATGGTTCAGCGACCGATGCTTCATGGGGTAGGAAGATACTATAGAAATTTAAGAGTCAAAGGAATATTTGTAACTCAGTCTTGTTTTTGAGAATGGAAGCATTCTGGATAGCCTGTATTTTGGTGGACATTGGGTGAAGCCCAAATGAGGCTATCAGGTACCCGAGGAATTCAACTTTCGGGACAGCTAACTGGCACTTTTCTCTTTTTAACCTAAATACAGCTTTCTTAAACCTTAGAAACACAGCTCTTAAGCATTCTTTTAGTTCAATAGTTTGGTTGCTGATACCAGGATGTTGTCAAAATATGGGATGACACCAGGTATGCCTTAGAGCATTCTTTCCATCAAACTTTGGAAAATTCCTGGGGCCACACTAATGCCGAATTGAAAATGATGACACTTAAAGGCCCCTCTGTGAGTCACAATTGTTCACGTCTCAGCAGTTTGGTTGTCTACAGGGATCTGCTGATATGCCTGCACTAAATCTAGTTTGGCAAAAACCTTGCTATTTCCTAATGAGTGCAGTAAGTGCTGTACAACTGGCATGGGGTGCTATGTTGAAGGGCCTGATCCAAGGTGCATTTATAATCAGCACAAATTCTAATGGACCCATCTTCTTTTGTTGGGGTGACTATAGGTGTGGTTGACGGCCACTAGAATTCCCTGTGCCAAAAGCTTGTCTAACTCAGCATCTACCTTTGCTCTGAAGATGAAGGGCACCTGTCATGGTTTTAAATGGACAGGTGCGACCTAGGGGGGTCTAAGTTTAATGACAAAGGGGTGCCAGTGTACTTAGCCAGGCCATCTTCGAATATGGTGGCAAATTCAGTGATTAAAGATGACATGTCTGACTTGCTGATGGAGTTGATGCCAGAGATGGCCAATCCTAGGGAGTCGAACCAATCAAGTCCAATTAAGCTGGGGCGAGATCCATTAACTATTATAAGAGAAAGTCACCCAGTGAATTTTGTATAAGTGACCTGGAAATTGCCAGTACCAAGGGTGGGAATGCTCCTTCCTTGGTAACCCTAAGCTTAAGGTGACAGGGCTTAAGCTTTTTCTTAGATAGCTTTGGCACTAGTTGTTTGAGGATGCTCCAGGACATCAGGGACATAGCTGACTCTGTGTCTAGCTCCATTTTGCAAGGGGCCCCTTCTAATCTAATTGTGAGGTAAATTTTCTTTTTCCCAATCATCTGCCAATGGCAGATTTGGCTGGGTATCTACCTTTTCTTATGGTAAAACAATCTTCGTCCCTTTTAGTAGGTTTGTATTGGGGTCTTTTTACGTCTTTGCTGAAGGAATGTTTGCTAGTTGAGCAGCCAGACATACTCTGGCTAGATGACCCTTCTTTCTGTATCGCAGGCAGGCAGGTGTTCTTGAATTTGCAGGCTCATATCAGATGTTCCCACCACAGCCAATACAAACGGTTGTTGTCTTGTCGTTAGTGAAGGATTTCTGAGTCTGTGACTTGAGGTGATGGATGTCTTTGTTCAATTTGTTCTCAGTGTCTACATCTTCATAGTGAATTGATTCAGGCTTGATAGCAGCGGCTGAGCTGCTAGCCTGTTGAATCTCAGTTTTGGATTTGTTTGACAGTTCTGAAGAGTGAGCTTCATCTAAAACTATTTGTAAAGTTAATTCCATCTTGGCCAGCGAGTGGCACTGTCGGTGGAGGTCTCTTAACCCACAGACTAATCTATCCAGTGAGGCATCATCAAGGTTAATAAATCCGCAATAGAGGGCAGCAGTTCTTAGTGCCGACATAAATTGATTAATAGACTCGCCTTCTTTCTGGTTTCTGTGATAAAATGCGTGCCGGCGAGCAATACGCAATGGCATTGGGGAATGATGGCTCCCTAATTTGGTCATTAAGACCTCCCATGAAGCAGCATGAATCTTTTGAGGTGCTAACAGGTTCCTGGCAGTCTCAAACACCTCTGTTCTGCAAGAGGTTAAAAAATATGCCTTTTTTCTATCATTAGAGATGTTAGCATAGTCATTTGCTAGCAAAAAACACTTGAACTTGTCAATGTATGTGTCCCATGCCTCAGTAGCTGGGCTGAATGCAGCAAAAATGGGTAACGCAGCCATTCTCTTCGAGCGGAGAATACCTCAGACAGCTGTGTCTAAGGATGTTTCTAAACATGAACTCTCGTCACCTATGAGTTCAGCTTGGATAGTGACAGCTCTTGTGTTTCAGTGACTTGCTTGTGCCAAAATGCCTCAGTCTGAGATGAATCCCATCCTCATCGCCAATTGTTTAGTACCAAGAACAGTGGCGAACAGACTGGTGGGCATGGCTTGGTGGTCATGTGACTGGGTGGGTATGGCTTGGTCATATGACTGGGTGGGTGTGGCCAACTCGACATCACTCACATCGAGGGGTGCTTCTCCTTGCTTGGCCTCTCATGACTGTGGGGATGCTGCAACGGTTATAAGTGTGAAAAATGGTCATAAGTCACTTTTTTCAGTGCCATTGTAACATCGAATGGTCAATAAATGAACTGTTGTAAGTCAAGTATTACCTGTACAAAAACACAAAAAGCTTCTTTGCTTGCAAAAAGCTGCCCTAAATAATCATTAAATTAAAAATACCTGCAAACCAGAGTTACAAATCAGGCAGGGTGCCAGAGCACCTTGGGGAATTAAAATAGTTAAAATACAATGATAACTATTAGCAGTCAATTCTTGCTCATAAAGTGAAACCCTTTAGCAGAGAGGTCATTTAAGCTCTCCAGAAAGAGCACATTCAGGAGAAGCAATCCTTAGATTTATTTGCACCACTTAAAGCTGGTTTCACTCATCTCAAAAGATATCCTAAGGAAATCATCCAGATTTAAAGAAAGATCACATGCCCCCAAGAAAGGCAGTAAAAGGATCAGTGCCAAGCTTGCATCCTGCCTCTTGGAAGTACACCCCAAAAGGATAGTGCCAGATACCACTAAAGCAGTGAAGGAAGACCCCTTCCCCAGATAAAAAAAAGAAACCATGAGGCAGGAAAAAATTCAAACACAATACAAATAATTGTAATTGTGATTACAAATAATCACAGAGTAGCGTCACCAAGCACAGAAACATCACCAAGCACAGAATTAAACTTCACTAAAAACCAGTTTTAGACCAAAACTCAGAAAAGGTGTGTAAACTCGCATTTGAATGTCAATCTTTCTAACTAGCCAAGAAGCCTTGCTGAATGTCACTCATCTTGGTTCTTTGTCATTAAAAGCTTTTTTCTGGCAGCTCTGCTTCATTATTCAATTATTTTTTTCAAAGTGCTGATTGTCCAGGGGAGTATTTCGTCCCAACAGCAGTGTAAAAAGCTTAAAACAACCCTTCCCCTTTAAGAAAGTCAAGCACAGAAACTCTGGAGACAGGAAGTCTAGGTGTACTGGCAAGAATGTAATAAGGGTTAACGGAGGGGCAATTTCTGTAAGCAACAACACCAGAATGTTTCCTTCCTGCCTTCCTTACAGGATTAGCCCTGTAAAGTGGAAAAAAAGGAGGTTTCTTCCAACAACTGGTTCTCTGAACTGCTTAGAAAGTTAACTTAGAAAGTTGCGAGTCCATCTAGTGGTGGTGCTATCTATTCCACTTTTTTCTAGCTGACTAAGAAGTAGGTTGTGGTCTATTTGTCGATTGCCTTGCTGAAATCTAAATATATTATGTCCACAGTATTTTCCTGGTCTACTAATTTAGTCATTATGTTGAAGAATGAAATAAGATTGGTTTGGCATGATCTGTTCTTAACAAACCAGTGCTGACTGCTAGTTATTACTTTATTTGTTTCTAGTGGTTGGCAGATCTGTTTTTTTTTATTATCTTTTCCAGTATCTTCCTGGGTATTGATGTTAGGCTGCTTGGTCTATAGTTTCCTGGGTCTGTTTTTTTCCCTTTTTTGAAGATGGGAAGCCATCAAGCCCAGGATCCCAACTGATTACCTAAGTGATCAACATAATCTAGGAACAGTTCTGACCTATCTGTTTTTGACTTTCTTTGTGACAGGATTTTTGCAGTGAAGTGCAACAACTGTTTGGAAGCAATTACACCCAGTGAGTTTGTTATGCGAGCTCAGAAAAGTGTGTACCATATAGGCTGCTTCTGCTGTTGTGTCTGTGAGAAACAGCTTCAGAAGGGAGATGAATTTGTCCTTAAGGATGGCCAACTGCTGTGCAGGAATGACTATGAGAAGGAACATGAAAGGCTCAGCATTGGAAGTCCAGCCCCATCGGATTCTGGTAAGGGAGAACCACTTATTTTGTCAGGAGCATTGTTCAAGTCTGTTGAAATCTTTCTGGATCTTGAGCCTATCATCTGGAGTATTGGCTACTCGTCCTAGCTTAGTGTTGTCTGCAATTTGATGAGTTTCCCTTTTATCCCCTCATCTAAATTGTTTATGAAAATGTTGAAGTATACTGGGCCTAAGACAGAACCTTGAGGTACTCCACTGTATCAGTCCTTCCATATAGATATAGTTCGTGTAAGTACTACACATTAAGTGCGGTTGGTCAGCCAGTTATGAATCTATCTGGTGGTGATGCTATCTAACCCACATTTTTCTGTCTTACCAAGTAGTAGCTTATGGTTTATTTTATCAAATGACTTAGTGAAGTCCACAGCATTTCTCTGGTTCACTAATTTAGTTACTTTGTCAAAAAATATAATAAGATTTGTTTGGCATGGTCCATTTTTGACAAACTCGTGTTGGCTTCTGATTATAACTTTGCTTGTCTCCAGGGCATAAATCTTATAAATAGACACAAACCTCAAGAGCAAAAAACAATGAGCCAAAGGAAAAAGGAAGTTTAGTCTTATAAATTGTTCTTTAGATTCTTGGACTAATCAGGTACTTTGTTGATGAGTATTTATCTGAATAATTATGCCCTTTTTCCTCTGGGTAACTGATTATTTTCTATGTTGCACAGAAGGAAGGAAGAAAAAGTCTTCTGAGTCTGGAAATATCACCCCATTACCTCACTATTAATTCCATGTTGACATATTTGCAAGTAACTTTGGAAATGCTTGAGATGTTTTTGTGAAATATTTCAATCCCATGAATCTGATTTAGAACTGCTTTCCTCTTCAGATGTTATTAGCTATTGGACTTGATGCCAGAGGCTGGCCACGCACATCATCTTCACCTCCTATTACTGCCTGTGATCCTTTTGAGTTTCCTACTTCACCCCTATGTTAGAGTTCTGGCTCTGGTTTAAGATCTTAAGAGGTGAAGGGGAGCTGCAAAGTAAAAACTGGGTCTTGTAGTTAAACATAAGCTTTTCAGGAAAGCTAGAATCATTTAAAAAAAAAAGTGTAGATATGGATTTCCGTTTTTAGATGAGTTGTATTTTATTGCTTACTTTGGAAATGCCAGTTTTAAGAGGAATGCATTATTTGAAAATAGTCCCATCTAAAACAGAATCAGCAAAATGCTGCCATCTTCTGGCAAATATGTAGTTTTCTGGTTATCAAAATAAAATAATAGGATAGCTTAAAAATTAAAAAAAAACCATTTAATGAAGAAGCACAATGACTTTTTCCCAGTGCTGCCTGAGACTCTTTCAGTTGCTAGTAGCCTGGTTTGTAAAAATTACTTTAAAATCTTGTATACAACTGTACCAAGCCATCTCTTGCCAACTCTGAACAAGAGTTGCATCCTACTTGTTAGAATGAAGATGTTCATTCTTAATATCTTACCACTGCATTGATCTTTAGGGCCTGTATTAATATTGCTGTTTCATATTAGGTAAAAGATTTTCTTAATGATACCACTGTCTTATCCATTACTTTGTCATTTTATATAAAATCCATCCAGATTTAATTATGCTACTTCAGCAGTAACAATGCAAATAAAAAAAAGTTTTCACAATAATTGAGTAGACAGTCTCTCATCTTTGTGCTTGTGATCAGAAACAATATTATTATAATATAAACAACCATTGATCTCCATCATTCCCAATTTCACTGGGAATTTCCTCATCCTTGTGGAAGATCAACCCACTGTATATAATTTTGGTTTCAATTTGTGCAGTATCTTTGTTTCAATGTCTGTCATCTTTGCCAATTTGGTATTCTTTACATAAAAATACCCCACTTGATTTTGGAAACTGTTTGCATATAATTTAACAAATCCTAAAGCACTAGGGTTCTAAATGGAAAGCCCAAAGCCTCTTGGAGTTTTCCAGATTCCTGTTTGAAGCCCAGCATCTCCAAGGGTTGTCTTAATTTGTTGCACACTCTGTTGCAAACACATTTAGCTTTTCAGCAGAGGTAGACTATAACTCAAAACAAAGTAGGAACGCACATATCTGCAAGCAAGAACAGATCTTCTCCAGGACTTTTAGTCAGTTTCCCCAGGCTATGATATGACAGCAGATTCCTGCTTGGTCAGTATCTTTCTTTACAATCCCATTTAGAAACCCAAGGGATCAAGTAGCAGAATGAAAACTCAGGACCATCTTTGAGAGAAAATGAAGATAAAGCACAAAATACTGGAAGCCATATGTTGTCCATAATCTGTAAAGCCCCTTGTTCAATGATTCCCTCCTCTGACTCTCAGTGGCCAAGACTAAGTAAACAGAGACCTGTGAAAGAAGCGCCTTCTTTCCAATTAAAAGTGCACTAACATCTCTCCTTCCCCTAATTCCCTCAAACCAAAGAATTTTTTCATCTTTTTCATGAATCCAGTATTTCATTGCTTTCCCCTATTGAGTCTTGAGGTCAATATACACCACCTGTTGTCCTTTCCCATGTGACATAAGGAGGAGTTTTAAAGATTAATTAATTCCTACCCTTTCTGTGGAGGGTTTGAAAGACAGAGTTAATTAAAATCATTGCCTATGTTAAAGCAGAATCCACTTTCCATCATTTGGGGGGATTTGGAAAGCAGGGGCTTGGGGATGTTGAAGCTACTTTTCTTTCTTTGGACAGGATTCTCTCAGCATCATTTTTCCAGTCGGTCATTTTGAACTTTCTCTGTTTCATGTTTCAAATGCAGTCAGAAGTGGGAAATATTTTACACTCTGTCTGGCTCTCTTAGTTGAGCTTCCTCAATCTTCCATTTTCCAGCTCTCAACAATCCTCTAGGCTTCTTGGGAGTGGTGGGAATTCCAAATCAGCACAGCTGCAGGATAACAAGTTTAGACAAAGAAAATACAGCAGGAATACCCCCCCCCCTTTTTTTTTGAATACTGAGGATAAGTGCTTATTTGATCTACTTTAAAATCTGGTACCAATTCAGAGGTGGTATTCAGCAGGTTCTGACCAGTTCTGGAGAACCGGTAGCGGAAATTTTGAGTAGTTCGGAGAACTGGCAAATATCACCTCTGACTGGAGATTTTATAGTATCCTTCCCCTGCCACGCTCACCAAGCCGCGCCCACGGTAGTAAAAAAATTTGAATCCTTACCACTGTACCAATTGTAATTATATAAAACAGCTATATATCCAGGATAAGCCCCAAAACAAATTTACAAACTTGCAAATAGTTTGTAAGAGTTTAAAAGAGTAAGAGTTTAAAAAAGTAAATGGCCCTAAATGAGATAGCTGTATGCAAATAGGCCAGGATAAACTTCCTACCTATAGCCACTTGCTTCAAAAAATTATCCCTGCCTTGCATTGGGGTTTTTAAAAGGAATTTCATTGCAATTCATTTTTTAAAAAGTTTCCACATTCTAAATTCAAATTAGAAGAGCCACTAACCCTAATATGCAACTTAATTTTAAATTCTCATTTACCTTCATTTACCAAATGCAATATATCCAGCTATTCCTGGCAGGGCTATCATGTAAATTCTTCAAGATCAAGAATTGGAAGAGGAAAAACCACTAATTCCTTTTACTTCCAGTTGCCTCATGTTGTTCTTTGTTTTGCATTCAAAACAAATTAAATGTCTAAAATACATTTTAAAAAGCTATTTTTTAAATTAGAACAATAATCTCATGATCTAATGAGCTGTGGTGGTGCAGTGGTTACAGTGCAGTACTGCAGGCTACTTTTGTTGATTACCGGCTGCCAGCAGTTTAGCAGATCGAATCTCACTAGGCTCAAGGTTGACTCAGCCTTCCATTCTTCTGAGGTCAGTAAAAATGAGGACCCAGATTGTTGGGGACAATATGCTGACCCTGTAAACTGCTTAGAGAGGGCTGGAAAATACTGTGAAGCAGGATATGTCTAAGTGCTATTGCTATGTCAATGCTTTCATATATTCTGTCATTTTTACAATGGTAGTTTTGATTCCATGGAAACTTTGTCTACATCGACTTAAAGTGATATTAACATGGTACAATGCAATATACTCAGTTAAGATTGCAAGTTGGAATTAAAATTTGAATGTGTCATGTGTTTGTTTAAAACTATATTCTCTGAATGTAGACAACAGTCATAATGCAAAGTGATTTATAAGGTGGTAAACATACTTTATACGCTTTCCTCCTCTTGTTGTCCTGATAACAACAATCATGTGAGGCAGGTGCATACCAATATATACACACGAAATGTACTGCACAACACTTTATTGAAAGGACCTTCCCAAATTACATCTGTGTTCATTTATTAAAGTTTTTGTGCAACATTTTCAAGCTAAAGATTTTAATTATAATTATTTGTGAATTTTATTGCAATGGGTTGTTTTCATTTTATAAGGTAAAAGTGATGTTGAAGCAAGCTTCTGCAAAATGGAAGAGACTGGGAAAGCATCTGAGGAGATCAGGGATCATAAACGGCCCAAGCGACCCCGGACAATCCTAACCACACAGCAACGCCGAGCATTTAAAGCATCATTTGAAGTATCCTCTAAGCCATGTAGGAAGGTACATTTTAATAATTAGAAGACATTGGAATCCTAGGATCTATTATGGTTGGCAGTTTTTATTAACTAAGGTCTTTGTATCCCAAGATACTTATAGAGATTGATGTTTTCATAACATGCATATTGTGATCCAAAGACAATATTTCTTTATATTTCTAATTTAATTTATAAGGGTTACCCCATTCAGCGCAGACTCTGTGCAACATGCAATTAAATCTAATACAATGCTTCTGTCTTGGCTCCATAAGAAGTCATTAAAGTAGAATAACTAATTCTTTAAGAATCATCTGGAGCTGGAGCCTGTCTGCCTTTTCCTCAACATTACCTAGAAAGATTGGAGAGTAAATTAAAATAGATCCAATGATGGCTTCTTGAGGAGGGGATGCACCACTGTCTTCAAGAAGATTAAACCATCTCTCTTCCAAGAATGATGGATCCATCACCTTCTGGGAGGTCTTAACTAAGCAGGAGGGGAAAGGCTCTAATAAACACGTGGCCTTACTGACAGTCTCAAAGAATCTCTCTACCTCCTTAGGAGTCTCTTCTTCTGTGTCTAGGTCAACTTTAAATTGCCAGAATGAAGCTACCTTCCTGGCTTTGTCATTGGCCAAAAATCATTATTGGTACATATTTCTGGTAGTAGCCGACATACCAGAAAACCTGGCATTTAACAGGACCACTGTGGATCTAATGACCTGGCAACATAGTTGTCTCAAAGGTGCTTTTTCAAAAAGACAACTAGATTGTTTTTTCCTTGAGGAGGAAGAATACATTTTTTTTCTTGTCATCCAAGAAGCTTCATCAGTTATAATGGTGGGGAAATGAAAGGATAGATACTGACAGTTGAGACTGGATGGTGTGGAGATGGAAGGATTGTATTTCTTTGCAGTCCTCTGGTCGTTAGTACTCTCTCTGAGAGCCATTGAGGCCACTTGGAGTTTATTTATCTGTGCCTTCAGGGTCACCTGAATCAGAGTGCAAATGATTATGAAATATTCTTGGAACTGTTGAAAGAACTGGATTGTACGCTAGAGATAGGTGGTGTTGCATTCCTCCATCTCTGTTGAGAGAGGGCTGTTCAGTTTTAACATAGATGGACTCTTTTACCCCTTTTTCAAAGCAGTGATCTTCTCTATCCAAAATGTGGACTTTGTTGTCCTCAAAAGAGTGACCTTTGTCTTTCAAACGCAGATGGACTGCTGAATCTTTTCTTGATATTATGCCATGCACTTGTGAAGTGGTTGTTTTGTTTCACCAATGAACAGATCTGCACATGTCTCACTGCATTGCATTGCATATATCACATTGCTCAATTTGTGTCTGGGTGTTTTTTCCTTGGGGTCAATGAGTTTCTGCCTTAGTGTGTTCTTGGGTTTAAACTGTACATGTATGTTGTTTTGGTTGAAAATCTTCCTGAGCTTTTCAGATATTCCTGCAACATACGTAATGACAATGTTGCTTAGTTTGTTGTTCTCTTCTTTGTCTGTAATGGAGGAGTTCCTGTTGGGTCTTCTTCTTCTTTTTTTGGATTTGATGAAGGTCCAGTCAGGATTCCTTGATGTGTTTCAGTTCTTTTTCTTTTCCCTCTAACTGGTAGGCAAACTTTCAACCCAATGGTGTAGGGTTCAGATCACTTCCATTTTGTGCTCCTGTGGGTGGTGAGAATCAAAATGTAAATACTGATCTGTTTGTAGATTTTCTGTAAATTTCAACATTAACACTTCTATTTTCTTTAATGTGCATTGCACAGTCCAGGAAAACAAGATTGTTTTCCTTAACATCTTCCAATTTAACTTAATTATATGTCCACAGAGTTGATATGTTTTATGAAGGCTTCCACTTCCTATGTTGACCTAAGTATGGCCCATATACCTATAACACTGATATAGTATACCAGTGAGTGAGTGGAAATCCTGTGAAGGATTTTAGGACTTTGGTTTTTTACCTTTTCTTTGTAGAGATTGGCCACAATGGGAACACAGGTGAATCATGGTTCAGCCATGTTTTTGTCTGTAGAAACCTTAATTGTATTTAAAATAGGTAGTGGTTAGGCAGAGATCCAACATAACACATATGTGATCTGGGCTGAGGTTAGTTCTGTTGCCTAATGTGCTGTCTTATAGCAAATGGTTCTAACTGGGCCTTCCATCAAATCACTCTGATTCAGGTGATCCCAGTGTGGGCTCCAACTAATTTAACAATCGGTTCATCCTAAAGACTGTGTGAGCACGGCTGGGGGGGGGGTGTCATGTGGCTGAGTGGGCATGACCAACTTGATGTCACTCACAGCAAAGTGGGGTGGTGCAGGCAGGCCGAAGTGGTGGTGACCAGAGCCTTAAACTTACTTTTGTGCATCAGCAGTTCAATTCCCATGAGTGAATAAACGATGGAGGGACACCAGCATTCAAGTGTCCCTCAGGTAAAGATAACACCACTCGAAAAATTCCTTTCACAGAGGTGGCCAGCCACCTCAGTGATCCCTGGCTAACACGTGCCATATGCTAAATAAATAAATAAACTCTCAAATGGCCTCAATGGTTCTCAGAGAGAATGCTAATGACCAGATGACTACAAAGAAATACAATACTTCCACCTCCCTGCACACCCCTGTCAGAATCTATCCTTCTATCTCCCCACCATCATAACTGATAAAGCTTCGAAGAAGAAGAATGAAACATCTTCTCCTTCCTGAAGGAAAAATCAGTCCAGTTGCTATTTTGAAAAAGCACTTTTAGGAATTAGAAGATGACATCAGTATTAAATATTGACTCTGTTTTCCCCGTGTGTAGTCTACTCCCAGCTCCTCTTATATCTCTCTCTGCTGATCACCACTTAGATGGAACTGTCTGCCCTATTCCCTCTGTCACCTCTCCCCCATCCCTTCCCTCCCTCCCAATTTCTGGGACCACACAACTTGAAACATCCTCAACAACTCACAGTTACCCTGATCCCACCATCAGTTATAGCAGGCTCCTACACTGCTTCTGTGTTCACCAGACACAGGAAAGACAGATTCTTAGAAAAAATGCCCATACATTCTTACTATTATCATACACATCTCTAACACCTTTTCTAGACCCTAATTCCATCAGTATCAGCTGCTGGAATAATACTACAGTAAATCATATACTTTAGTCTGCAATACCAAACTAGTCAAAGATCTTAGTCATGAATCACGTGAGCAGTCCAGCAGGGAAGCTCTGCAAGCAGGCAAATGGAAAAAGTTGTCCGGCATGGAACCTGTGGGCAGAAACCATTAGGTGTATTTAAGAGGCCTATACTCAGGGAACTGCAATGTTTAGACAAGTCTGACATTTTTACCCCCAACCAATTCAGAACCCTTACCTCTTCACCATAATATCATAAAGAGTTTCTGCTTCCCTTCCAGCATGACTTATTCTAGTCAACTGTAGCAGAATTTTGTGTAAGTTTCCAGCACCACAATGAACTGGGCTTCATCTTTCCTGGGGGAAATTAGGGTCAATCACTTCACTACCAGAAGGCTATTGACTCACTCACTCCTGTCTGTTCCAAAACTTTCAATGTTGACTTGAAGAAAACCAAACTCCAAGACAAATCACAAATATTAAGAGTCATTAAAAACTTCAAGTACTCTCATGCCAAACACTGACATTCAATCCCATTCGCCCATGACTCTCTAGAAAAAAAACAATCAGGAAAACTTATTGTTTCGGGCAGATGCTGATCCACTAATCATAATGGGATCCATCTGTCATCGTGTATGTTTTTCTAGAGTGTAGAGGGCAGTTACTTTGCAGGCAATAATATATACACTGCTCAAAAAAAATAAAGGGAACACAAAAATAAGACATCTTAGATCTGAATGAATGAAATATTCTTATTAAATACTTCGTTCATTACATAGTTGAATGTAGTTGACAACAAACTCACACAAAAATTATCAATGGAAATCAAATTTAGCAACCCAATGGAGGTCTGGATTTGGAGTTACACTCAAAATTAAAGTGGAAAAAAACACTACAGGCCGAGCAAACTTTGATGTAATGTCCTTAAAACAAGTCAAAATGAGGCTGAGTCATGTGTGTGGCCTCCACGTGCCTGTATAACCTCCCTACAACGCCTGGGCATGCTCCTGATGAGGTGGCGGATGGTCTCCTGAGGGATCTCCTCCCACACCTGGACTAAAGCATCCCGCAACTCCTGGACAGTCTGGGGTGCAACGTGGTGTTGGTGGCTGGAGCGAGACATGATGTCTCCAATGTGCTCAATTGGATTCAGGTCTGGGGAACGGGTGGGCCAGTCCATAGCATCAATGCCTTCGTCTTGCAGGAACTTCTGACACACTCCAGCCACATGAGGTCTAGCATTGTCATGCATTAGGAGGAACCCAGGGCCAACCGCATCAGCATACGGTCTCACAAGGGGTCTGAGGATCTCATCTTGGTACCTAATGGCAGTCAGGCTACCTCTGGCGAACACATGGAGGGCTGTGCGGCCCCCTAAAAAAATGCCACTCCACACCATTACTGACTCACTGCCAAACCAGTCACATGTGGTGGTCATGCAAGGAAACCCAGAAGTATTGGCAAAAAATTAGGCACTGGCTAGAGGAAATAACCATGGAACAAATTGAGTACAAACCAGAGTCCTTCCTTCTAGGAATTTTTGATAAACAAATATCCAAAAAGTCAAAGTATATTACAATCCACATCTTAACCGCGCCAGACTGGCATTTGCCCAGTGCTGGAAACTACCCTCTATCCCCACTGATCTTATGGTTATTCAGAAAATCTTACAATGCGCGAAATGGACAAACTAACACAAGCATTAAAAATAAAGAATCTTCAACCTATTATAGCAATTGGAATCCTTTGTACATTTGGCTTAATCAAAGATAGATCACCTCTAAGAAAATTAAGGCCGAGGCCTCCGAGGCAGAGATAAAGAAAAGCACTGCCGATGATAGTCTGGAAGAAGAAAAGACCTTACAGACAGTCACAAAAATATGGTTTTATTATAAATGTTTTCTCTACTTCTGTTATCCCCACTTTCCCCCACCCTCCCACCCTTCCCTTCCCTTTCCCTCTTTCCTCTCTCAAGCTTTCCTCTCTTTCCCTCTTGGCCCATGCCAAGACTTGTTCGTCTTTTTGTTGTATATACTTTGTAGCTGTGTTGTCGTTGACTTTTTAAAAAGTAAAACTAATAAAGTTTATTAAAAAAAAAAAAAAATGCCACTCCACACCATTACTGACTCACTGCCAAACCAGTCATGCTGGAGGATGTTGCAGGCAGCAGAACATTCTCCATGGTGTCTCCAGACCCTGTCACATCTGTCACTTGTGCTCAATGTGAACCTGCTTTCATCTGTGAAGAGCACAGGGCACCAGTGGCAAATTTGCTAATCTTGGTGTTCTCTGGCAAATGCCAAACGTCCTGCACAGTGTTGGGCTGTAAGCACAACCCCCACCTGTGGACATCAGGCCCTCATACCACCCTCATGGAGTCTGTTTCTGACCATTTGAGTAGCCACATGCACATTTGTGGCCCGTTGGAGGTCATTTTGCAGGGCTCTGGCAGTGCTCCTCCTGTCCTTCCTTGCACAAAGGCGGAGGTAGCGGTCCTGATGCTGGGTTGTTGCCCTCCTACGGCCTCCTCCATGTCTCCTGATATACTGGCCTGTCTCCTGGTAGCACCTCCATGCTTTGGACATTACACTGACAGACACAGCAAACCTTCTTTCCACAGCTCGCATTGATGTGCCATCCTGGATGAGCTGCACTACCTGAGCCACTTGTGTGGGTTGTAGACTCCGTCTCATGCGACCACTAGAGTGAAAGCACCGCCAGCATTTAAAAGTGACCAAACCATCAGCCAGAAAGCATAGGAACTGAGAAGTGGTCTGTAGTCACCACCTGTAGAACCACTCCTTTATTGGGGATGTCTTGCTAACTGCCTATGTTTTCCACCTGTTGTCTATTCCATTTGCACAACAGCATGTGAAATTGATTGTCAATCAGTGTTGTTACCTAAGTGGACAGTTTGATTTCACAGAAGTGTGATTGACTTGGAGTTACATTGTGTTATTTTAAGTGTTCCCTTTATTTTTTTGAGCAGTGTATTTTTTAGAGCCCCTAAAAATCACCTATATGGCCAGAGAGCTGTAGTAATGGGTTACCAATCAAATAGAACTGCTGTAGTCAGACACCTCATTTAGAAAGAAAAGTTAAGGCATTATGGAACTTTTAAATTAATTTTTTTAACTTAAAATGAGCACAGATTTATAAAACATTCTTGCCACTCATATTTTGAGAGAACTTGCAATGTATCTGGAAATTTTGAAATACTGGGACAGGTTGAAAGCTAAAAATGTTATGTAAACAGACATATTTTACATTTTGCTGATCATTTGTCTCATGATACTGAATATAATTACATGTTTTGCATTTCCTAAAGGTAAGAGAAACATTAGCAGCTGAGACAGGTCTTAGTGTCCGAGTTGTACAAGTCTGGTTCCAGAATCAAAGAGCTAAGGTAACAATTACATTAATAATTAATTATTATGACATTTGCTAGGAGAGGATTCCTATCTACATCAGTTGTGTATACCCTTTCCTCAGTAAAGTCAGAAATAAGAGTTAATGGACTAGAGTTCCAATATGTATTATGCAAACTGACAATTCAGCCTTCATATCTCGCAGAATACTTAATATGCACAGGAAAAACATTAACTTCCAACATTCTCAGAACAATGACACAAAGTTACTAACACCTTTATAGTAAGCTCATTTTTTAAAACTATCTTTTTTGTCATTATTTTAATAAAATATTTTTCCAGCTCTAAAAAGAGTATTAGGGAAATTCTACTTTTAAAAAAAGAATATCTAGTGCTGTAATTTTAAGGATTCTTTTTTAAAAATAAAACCTTTCTAGTCAGTGCAAGTTTTTCAAAGCTTTTCCTAACTAAAGGAATGTTTATTTCTTGGAAAAATTTGATGACATATGAATTCTTTCCTAATTTTATGCCAGTAGGTTCAAAGATTTCATATTAATAAGTTCTTGGTTGGTTTCTTTTGTGTCAGAGTAGTGTTTCCTATCTGAGGAAATTCCCCCTTTTAGATTTCCAATATTTGGTGGCAAGGTGATCAAACAACATACAACATGGAAATTGGAACTAAGAAATAAGAATTTTTTTCAGAAGGATTTTATGAAAAAGGCGTCTTCAACTTTATAGAAGGGGCAAGTAGATCTTTTCACCATTCCCCTTGTCAAAATTTCTTCAGCAATTTATATGAAAATTATTTGAATCCCAGATGTGTTCATAGCTATGAAACCTCTAGAGTTTAAAAAGTAGTAGTGTAGGAGCCAGGAAAGTTTGATGAATGAAAAACATTTTTAAAAAAATCCTGCCTTTTATTGTTTTTGTGAATAACTTAAGGTAGTGAACATAGGTAATATTTCTCTTTCCTGCTATTTTCTCCACAACCTCATCTTGTGAGGTGAGTTGGGCTTAGAGAAAATGGTTGGCCCAAAGTTACTAGTTGATTTCCATAACTAAAACAGGACAAGAAGTGACGGTCATCCAGTTTCTGACCTGGTACCTTCACCATTAGACCAGACTGGCATTCCTTTTAAGAATTTTGAGGAAGAAGGGTGTTATTCATTTAGTTTTTCTTTCTGTCATCTAAAAAAGCAATGTATAACATAGAGGAGACTCCAGCTAAAAAAATTTAAACTGGTGCGTTTGTAAATAAAAATAGCTTATGAACCTGGTATATAAAAAGTTAAAACTTTCAGTATGATTTTGAAATTAACTTTTGAAAATGTATAAGACAGGTATTACTACAGAAAATAAATTGGGTGTGTAAATGTTTGTTTCCTATGTTCTTCAATATAGGAAATTACCTAAGACAGTACCAGGAATATGTATGTATGTATGTATGTATGTATGTATGTATGTATGTATGGTATTTAGCTTTGTTCAGATATTTTCCCATGTCATTATATTTGTTCTTTTAAAGTTGTAGCAACATTTTTGTCAGACGAACACAATACAGAAGCCTGATGATGGCAGATGAGATTCTGCTGAAACGTTGCTACAACTTTAAAAGCACAACTATAATGACGTGCAAAAACACCCAAACAAAGCTGAATAACACACACACACACACACACACACACACACACGTGTTTATTCAGTCCAACTGCAATTATTTCTTTTGTACTAAATTAATATAAAGAGAGGGGATCTGGATGAGTAGAAAAAATGAACAGCAGCTGTAGGCAGTACCAGAGCTACAGGTAGTACTCAGATTACAACAACAATTGGGATGCAGTCATAAATTGTGGTGTCATGTGACTGTATCACTTAGAAAGGTCAATTCAGGTAGCCTCAGTTGCCATTGTAACCACAATTGGGAAGTCCCAGGGGTCTAGGTAAAGAGCCCAGCAGGGGCCACATGTGAGTTGGGGGAGGGGATGTGTGTGAGTTCAGGGAAGCCCAGAAAAAGAATGTGTGATGTGGTGCTCTGGAAGGTAGGAGGTAGGACGCACAGAGCAACTTGTGATTTTCCCTGCCAGCTTCCCAACTGACTTCGTTATGGGAAACTGGCATAGATGGTGACCATACGACCATAGGATGCTGTAACCAAGATAAGTTCAAGCTTTTTGCCAAGCAGCCCAATTATGATCACATGGGTGCTGCAGCAGTCAGAACCTTGAGGATTTGTTGTAAGTACCCCTCATTCATTGAAGTGCTGTCGTAACTTTGAAAAGTTGCTGAACAAGTAGTAAGCAAGAGCTATCTCTATGTAGAAAGGTAAAGCTGATTGAATAAACATGAGGCAGGGATGTCTCATCATTTTATAAATGTAGGAAGCTTGTGAGCTTCCCCCAGTGTATCCTTCACAAAATTCAACAGATGAAGGATATCAGAATACTGTAGTAGCATCACCAGCAATCATCCAATTGATGGATGGTTTACTCATCCATCAATTTTCTCTGACATTATTCTACCATTCAAGATAATCAAGGAGAGTTATTATGTTGTTCTGAATTTTCTTCCCACTTTACTCACAGATGAAAAAATTAGCAAGGCGACAACAACAGCAACAGCAAGATCAGCAAAACACACAAAGATTCAGTGCAAGTAAGATTTGTTCTCTAATTTTCTTTTGACATGGGAACTCTCTCTTGAAAATGCACCACCTGCTACCATTGTGAAAATAAGATGTAAATTCTTTACAGTTAAATTACAGTGGTTATTAATCAAGAACGGAAAATATATTTCAACTGTTTCTCCTTACAAATTCAGGTTTTGTATATATTTTATTACAGTGCTTGATTAATCTATTTCAGCCAAAGCCTGAATGAGTTCCAGGCAATTGTACTGGAGCCACAAACAACCAGGTAGGACAGCTCTAGCCTGAAGGGAGAAGATTTTGCTATTGTGAATACATAAACCTGAAAATACATGCCCAGAAATATGCACACCCTTTAAGCATTTATCTCCATACTCTTCTTGTTTTCCCTTTCATATACACACAGATACATATACAGTTTTCTGTCTTCTGTTGGCAAAATATTTATTCATATATTTGACTTACAGTTGGAACCAGAATTTCTGCTGCTTAGGAAAGTAGGTATTAGAAATAGAAATAGAATAACAGAGTTGGAAGAGACCTTGGAGGTCTTCTACCCCTGCCCTGGCAGGAAACTCTACACCGCTTCAGACAAATGGTTATCCAACATCTTTTTAAAAACTTCCAGTGTTGGAGCATCCACAACTTCTGGAGGCAAGTTGTTCCATTGATTAATTGTTCTGACATGAAATGTCTCCTTAGTTCTAAGTTGCTTCTCTCCTTGATTAGTTTCCACCCATTGTTTCTTGTCCTGCCCTCAGGTGCTTTGGAGAATAGCTTGGCTCCCTCTTCTTTGTGGCAGCCCCTGAGATACTGGAACACTGCTATCATGTCTCCCCTAGTCCTTCTTTTCATTAGACTAGACATACCCAGTTCCTGCAACTGTTCTTCATATGTTTTAGCTTCCAGTCCCCTAATCATCTTTGTTGCTCTTCTCCACACTCTTTCTAGAGTTTCAATATTTTTTTTACATTGTGTCAACCGAAAGTGAATGCAGTATTCCAAGTGTGGCCTTACCAAGGCATTATAAAGTGATATTAACACTTCAAGTGATCTTGATTCTATCCCTCTGTTTATGCAGCCTAGAACTGTGTTGGCTTTTTTGGCAGCTGCTGCACACTGCTAGCTCATAGTTAAATGGATATCCACTAGGACTCCGAGTTCCCTCTCACAGTTAGTACTGTTGAGCAAGATACCACATATACTGTACCACATACCTGTGTATTTGATTTTTCTTCCCTAAATGTAGAACCTTATTTTTTCACCACTGAATTTCATTTTGTTAGATAGTGCCCAATGTTCAAGTCTGTCAAGATCCTTCTGTATCTTAAGCCTATCTTCTGGAATGTTGGCTATTCCTGCCAGCTTGGTGTCGTCTGCAAATTTGATGAGTTCCCTATCTATCCCCTTGTCCAAGTCATTGATGTAGATGTTGAAGAGTACTGGGCCTAAAACAGAGTCTTGGGGTACTCCACTGCATAGTTCCCTCCATGTTGATGCAGTTCCATTGAGGACTACACATTGAGTGTAGTTGGTTAGCCAGTTACAAATCCATCTGGTGGTGATACTGTCTAACCCACATTTTTCTACTTTATCTAGTAGTAGGTTATGGTCTACTTTATCAAATGCCTTACTGAAGTCCAAGTAAATCATATTCAAAGCATTCCTCTGGTCCATTAATTTTGTCACTTTGTCAAAGAATGCAATAAGATTTGTCTGGCATTATCAGTTTTTGACAAACCCATGTTGGCTTTTGTTATGATTTTGTTTGCTTCCAAGGTGTTCACTGATTTGTTGCTTGATTATCTTTTCTAAAATCTTCCCAGGTATTGAGGTCAAGCTGATAGATCTGTAGTATCCTGGATCTAATTTTTTCTTTTTTTGAAGATGGGAATTACATCAGCTCTTTTCCAGTCCTCTGGTAGTTTTCTGGTGCTCCATGATCTTTGAAAGATATAGTTCAGTGGTTCTGAGATCTCGTCTGCCAGTTCCTTCAGAACCTTGGGGTGTATTCCATCTGGTATTGGTGATTTGAACTTGTCTAGGATAGACAGTATTCAATTACCATTTTCTTTCCTATTTTTGTGTTCTTAATCTGTTTTTTGTGGTGCTGTTTTTGATAGGGTGGACTGTTTTTTCCCTTTATGTAAAGACAGATGCAAAAAATGAGTTAAGTGGTTCTGCTTTCTCCCTGTTGCTTGTCACCTTTCTACCACTTTCTCTCAGCAATGGACCAATTGTTTCCTTGACTTTTTTCTTGTTTTTAACATGTTGGAAGAAGCTTTTTTTGTTATTTTTTACTTTTGTCACAAGCTTTTGTTCATTATGAGCCTTAGCTTTCCTCACTTCATTTTTACAGGCTCAGGCTATTTGTTGATGTTTTTTTCAGGCTATTTGATGATGCCTTAATTGTTTGCCCCTCTTTCCACTTTTTATATTTGTCCTTTTTGTCTTTGAATTTCTCAGAGAGTTCTTTATGCAGCCATGCTTGTTTCTTTTGAGAGCTGTTATTTTTCTTCTTTGTTGGTATTGTGCTAGACTGGACTTTTATAATCTCAGTTTTCAAAATTTCCCAAGCTTTTTGCGTTGTTTTCCGCTTGAGGATTCTCATCAATGGAATCCTTCCCAAGCTCTCTGTAAATTTATTGAAATTAGCTCTCTTAAAGTCCAAGACTCTAGTTTGACTTTGTTCTACTACTTGTGCTTGTATAATGTTGAATTCCAATATTGTATGATCACTTGCCCCCAGGGTTCTTGTGGCTTCAACACCTTCTATCATTTCACCTCTGCTAGTGAGAATTAAGTCCAATATGGCTGATCCCTTTGTTCCCTTCTCTATTTGGGGGGAAACAAAGTTGTCTGCTAGGTTTGTTAGCAACCTGTTGGATCTTCCACTTGGTGCAAGTTTGTCTCCCAGTTGATGTCAGGGTAGTTGAAATCCCCCATTACTATTGTGCTTCCTACATACCTTAGTTAACTGACTAGCAAAAAGTTCAGCTATTTCCTCTGTTTGGTTGGGTGGCTTATAGTATAGACCTATGGCAATGTCATTTCCCCCCCTTTAATATTGACCCAAATGCATTCAAGATAATTTTCAACATTGTTATGTTCTATTTCTGTAGAGATGTAGTTATTATATATAGTGCAACTCCACTTCCTCTTTTATTTGGCCTATTTCTTTTAAATAATTTAAATCCCTCTAGCTGTATGTTTCATTTGTGGGTTTCATCCCCCCCAAGTTTCCATAATTAAGTATTAAGTGATCTTTTTTGTTATGATGGTTAAGCGAATCACTGCAGTTGTTAAGCTTAGTCATTAAGCAAACCTGGCTTCCTCCATTGACTTTGCTTCTCAGAAGCCAACTGGGAAGGTCATAAATGGTAATGACCTGACCCTGGGATACTGCAATTGTCATACATGCATTTTGATTGCCAGGTGCCCAAATTTTGATGCTGTGGGGATGCTGTGATGATAGTAAGTATGAGGACCAGTTGTAAATCATAATGAGTGTTCTAGCATTCATAGAATCATAGGGCTGGAAGGGACAGTGGAGGTCTTCTAGCCCAATCCCTGCTCAAGGTAGGAGCCTTATATCATCCCAGTCAAATGGTTTTCCAGTCTATTTTTGAAACCTCCAGTAACAGATCACCTCCAACCCCAGGTGACAAGCTATTCTATTGATTAATTATTCTCGCTGTCAGAAAATTTCTGCTTACTTCTAGGTTGGATTTCTCTTTATCAAGTCTGTACCCATTACTTCTTGTTCTGCCCTCAGGTGCCTTAACAAATAAATCAATCCTCTTTTCTTTGTGACACCCCTCAAGTAATTATCAAGTCCTCCTAGTTATCTCTTGGATAGACCAGATATACTCAGCTCCCTCAATCATTTGTCATATGATTTAGCCTCCAGACCTCCAGACCCTTTATCGTTGTTGTTGCTCTTCTCTGCACACTTTTGAGGGTCTCAACATCTTTTTTTAAAAAAAAAATTATTGTGATTTTCCTTCATTTTACATCGCAATTTCAATCTTGCAACAACGATATGCTGGTTGCAAAATATTCTTTGAAAATATACATGATGTTATACATCCTAGTTACAACCATTTTTCTCTTTTTCATATAGTCCATAGGAAAAAAAATAAAAACTTGATATTATACAACATACTTATATCTGTTGTATCCATGGTTATAACATACTTCTCTATACATTTATCACTCTATATATTTTGATTTGCAATTATGTACAATCTAGTACCAATATTGCTTACAATATGTATCCATTTATATAGCTTTTTACCTGTATTTGTTTCTAACTTGTTTTTTTTAAAAACAAATTTTATTAATTTTCAAAAACAATACACAAGCAAACAAAACATAAAACGTAAGAACATCTTTTCTAAGAACTGCTTAAAAAACAAATAGAACATCTTGTTTAAGTACAACATAATTCCAAATTATCACATTTCCATACAAACACAATTTAATATGCATCTTATGTATTCAACTTCATATCTTATTATTCTTTTTCCAACTTCTCACTGTTCCTTCCTTTACTTCTATTCAATTGTATTCATTAAACTTATACTTTCATCTATTTCATATTACTATATTTTATATTATTACTATTTCATATGTTCTTATCCAACATTGTTAATTCTCAATAAACAAACATAAACAAACAAGACACATAACATGAAAACATGTTTTTAGAAAGCGGCTTAACCCCGGGTTGCATCTTTTTGTACAGACATAAATCAAATTCATGCTCACCTTATCTTATATAACATTCTATATTTTCTATGTCTTCTCCCCTCTTTTCACTCTCTTAATTCTATTTTATTTATTTCATCTCAATTTAAATCATTATACTTGTATCTTTTGTCTGTTTTTTTTTCAATTATCTATTTATCTTTTCTCTTTGATACAAAATTTTCCCTGTAATCACTGGTTGAAGTATGATGCCTTTCTATCTTTCCCCCAAATTTAACACTTAAAATAATACATAATTTCCATTCTGACTCTGCTTAGTACATTCTAAATGACATTTTAGAATTAAAAAACATAATGAATTTATAGTATGGTAAAAACAATGTTCCATAACAAATTAATTAATTAAACTCTATTATTAAATCTTAGACAGTTTACGCATTCCCTGCAGTGTTCTATTAACACATATATTATTCCAATTTTCTGACTCTATTCAAATACAAATACTACAATACAATCTTATGTACTTTTGCAGAATCTCTTTTTAAATTATATTTTACCCTTTGTCTCTGAAAAAAACCTGTTTTTTAACATCTTGTTTTAAGCCTTTATAATTTCTCTTTACTTTTTCCCTTCCTTTCTTGTGAAATCTAGCCTTTTTACCCCCCATCTCTCAATCTCCACCCTCTTAGTCTCCCCTCTCTGTTGTATTCATCTTTTCTGTTGCTTTCTGACATTATATCGATTTTTCACCTTATTTTTCCCTTTCTTGGTTGTTTTTTTAGAACTTGAATTCTCCATTTTCTTTCCCTTTTTTCCCTTTTTTCCTCAATTAAAGTTGTGTCCATTAAAGATGGCTTCTTCTTCTTCATCCCAACTTTCTTGTTGCTGTATTTCCTGATAAGTAGAAATCGCCATTTCTAAGAAGCGAAAAATAGATCCAAAAGAACCCTTGCCTTCTTGTTCCTCTTCCTTTTCAAATTCCATTTTCAATTCTTCAACAGATACCATTATAAAAAAATTTTTAAACAATCCAAATGTTTTTAGTCTTTCAAAAGATAGTTTGCAAAAATCCCAAAATCATCAAGCAATCAAAATCAACACAAACTCTTTCATTTAGCACTTTCTTCTTTTAATATTTTCTTTTCCTGGGGTAGAGTTCAATTACACAATTCCAAAATATTTTTTTGAAGTCTTATTGCAAATTAATCTCTGATCTTATAAGCAGTCTCCTTCAGCAAATCTTGTTATAAATCATTTACCTCTCTTCCTTCCCACTGTTAGCAAAAAGATTTTAATTTTTAAATGTCAGTGTTTAGAAATCTAATGTCCCCTTGGCTTTAATTTTCAAAATTAGTTACCTTCTGCTGCCAAAGCGGGTATTTCCGATTTCCATCTGCTATCTCCGTAGGGAAGGAGAGTGAGGAAAAAAAAGCTTTCACTTTCACTTTCAACCGCAGTTTTATTTGTTTCTAACTTGTTGATCCTCTTTCATCATCCATTTTCTAACCTTTGCATCTATTGTCTAGCCAACTGTACCATAGGTCCCATATATTCTGTTTCTCCTTTGTCTTTAATTTCCATTGTTAACCTGTCCATTTTGGCACATTCTAATATTTTCTTTATTACCATTTCCTCTGTGGGTAATACTTCCATTTTTCCAGTTTTGTGCATATATAATTCTAGCTGCTGTTATTGTAACATTAAATATTGGATTCTTTTATTGTACAGTATTTCCCCATTAGTATGCCTAATAAAAACAGTTCTGGTTTTAGGTCTATTTGTTGTGTTACCATCTCCTCTAACCACTTTTTAATCTTTGCCCAATATTTTTTTGCCAATGGACAGGTCCACCACATGTGATAATAAGATCCCCGTGCCTGTTTGCATTTCCAATACTCTGGTGACATGTTTGGAAACATTTTTGCCAGTCTTGCTGATGGTAGATGCCATCTATAGAACATTTTATACCTATTTTCTTTATATGATGCTGACATTGTTAATCTATAATTTCTTTCCCACAGTTTTTGCCAATTATCTAGTTCTATAGTATACCCAAAGTTTTTTGCCCATGTTATCATAGTTTCCTTTACTGATTCTTCCATTTTGGAACTCAGTAGGTGGTTGTAGAGCTTCTTTATCAGTTTTTCATCCATCCCCTGCAATATCTTATCCAATTCTCGTGGTTCACTATAGAAGCCATATTTATCTGTATCCTTCTTATATCTCGTCTGTATTTGCATGTAAAGCCACCAGTCCATGTCAATTCCCTGATTTTTAAGTTCCTGTTTTGTTTTTAATTTCCCTTGTTCATTTAATATATCTTTATATCTTACTATTTTATCCAGATCTAACATGTTAGGGTATATTAGTGCTTCCATTGTGGATAACCAGACCAGTATTTTCATATAGTGATTCTGTTTAATTTTTTTGTATCATGTTGACCAGAACTGGATGAAATATTCCAAGTTTTGTCTCAACAGTGTGATGTAAAGCAGTACTATCACTTCTTGTCATCATCATCAAGTCTTTATTTGGTCATAGACAAGTATATAGAATACAGAAATCGCAGTCAAGTTGATGCAGCCTAGGACTGCATTGGCTTTTTTGGCAGGTGCAGCACATTGCTGTCTCATACTTAAGTGGTGGTTCAGTAGGACACCTAGATCTCTTTCACATTTACTACTGTTGAGCCAGGTACCACTGTTTCTGTACCCATACATTTGGTTTTTCCTGCCTTGGTGCAGGACCTTACTTTTCCCACTGGATCTTGAACCTATTTTCCAAAGTGTTAGCAATTCTCCCCTTGATGTCACCTGCAAATTTGATAAGTTCCCCTTCTATCTCCTCATCTAGATCATTATGAAGAGGTTGAAGTGTACTGGACCTAAAACCAAACCTCAAGGTATCCTGTTGAATGCTTCCCTCCATGTTGATGTAGTTCCACTGAGGACTACCTGCTGAGTATGGTTGATCAGCCAAATGTGAATCCTTCTCATGGTTGTATTGTCCCACATTATTGTATCTTGCCAAGAAATAGGTTGTGATCTACTTTGTCAAATACCTTGCTGAAGTCCAAATATATTATGCCCATAGCATTTTGCTGATTCATTAATTTAGTTACTTTATAAAAAAAAGGGCAATAGCACTTGACTTATATACTGCTGCACAGTGCTCTCTAAGCAATTTACAGAGTCAGCATATTGCCCCCAACAATCTGGGTCCTCATTTTACCAACCTCAGAAAGATGGAAGGTTGAGTCAACCTTGAGCTGGTATGACTTGAACTGCCAACTGCTGGCAGCCGGTAATCAGTAGAAGTAACCTGCAGTACTGCATTTAACCATTGTGCCACCACGGTTCAATAAGTTTTGTCTGGCACGATCTGGTTTTACCAAACCCATGTTGGTTTCTCATAATCACCTTGTTTGCTTTTAGATGCTCACTAATTCACCATTTGATATTTTTTTTCCAGAATTTTCCCAGGTATTGGTGTCACACCGATTGTCCTATAATTTTCTGGATCCATTTTTCCCCTTTTTATAGATTGGTACCATATCAGCTCTTTTCCAATCCATCTTATTAGCAAAGAGTTCATCTATTTTCTCAGATTGAGTGAGTGACATACCTGTACTTGTAGATATGTTTATTTTTACTTCAGGAGCTCAAGGTTGTATATATAGTAATCCCTCCGCCTATTTTTCCTCACAATGACAGATTAGGATTTAAAGTTTCGTGAGTTCAATAAAGATTATTTTAAAATTTTATGGAAATGCCCACATTTCCAATGTGAATACTGATGGAGGACAGGGGCTGATGAGAGGAAGACAAAATTTAGGGACAAAAGAAGATTCAGTACTTTATAAAATCGGGGTGGGCAATTAATCTACCCAAAAGGCCACATGAGAAGTTGGCAGTGTTATGGAGGGCCACTGCTACTATACCTGACCCCCACTGGTGCTGCCCCCTCCCCAGCTAATGATGCTCTGTCCCATGCCAATATTTCAATGCTGCCTGGACAGGATAGCCAGATGTGGCCCATGGGCTATACAATGCCCAAGTCTGTTGCAGAGGGATATGGATTCACAAGAATCTGGTTGTAGAGATGGGACCTTTGGAAGCTACGGTATACTCAAATTACCAGGCAGCAGCTTTTACTGCTTCTTTATTGAATCAGACCTTGTCAAAAGAACTGTGGGATCTTGTCCAGGCAGTCGCCAGGAGCTAACACTGATTTGAACATACAGACATATACTATTATTGCATTAGAAGATGACGGGAGGTGGGTAGCAGGATATTTTCCCCTTTGTTGAAATTCATAGAAAGATGATATAAACAATATTTTATTTCTTTTCCAATATCTTGCTGTTAACTTGATTGTATTCACCCAAGATTCAGTTTTTGTGAACCATTTCTGTCATTGTTATTCTTATAAAACTAACCTCTTGAATTGGAGAGGTTGTTAGATTATCTGAGGACCATAATATTTCATGGCATTCACCTCAATTTTTAAGTTCTGTAATAATCTATCTAAGAAGTCATTATTAGGAATTAGGAAATATGACTACCCTAATCTTCAGCATATGGAAGACAGAAAAGTTGTCATTCATTTCTGAATATCATGACTAGATGGGAGCTGCAAAATTTCACTAAATAGTAATAAAACATATTTAAAACTCTTTAAAATTTCACTAAATAGTAGCAAAACATATTTAAAACTCTTTGTTGCTGATATTTAGTGGCCACCTGAAGTTTTGTAATCCAGATCTGAGGGTATAGATAAGATATCAGAACTGACCTAGATACCTCCTATAGGTTGGGAAAGATCTCATGATCAAATTTCCAGAAAATTGATAAAATGAACTTATACGCATGAAACCAGTTTGGTGTAGTGGCTAAGGTGCTGGGCTAGAAACCAAGATGTAAATTCTAGTTTTTCCTTGAGTATGAAAGCTGGCTGGATGACTTTCAGTCAGTCATTTTCTCTCAGGCCAGATTACCTCATAGTATTATTGTTGTGTGGAGTATAGGAAATGCGAATATTAAGTATGTACACCACCTCATGTTGATCAAAATTAAAGGTGAGCTAAAAATTAAAAACTTTTCATTTTTCCTTGTCTTCCAGCTCAGACAAGCAATGGCAACAGCACTAATTTTGAAGGAATCATGAATTCATACACAACCTTGCAACCAGCCTCACAACAAATGTTGGTTATTGATCATAGTGTCTACAACTCAGATTCCTTCCAGCAAGGACTTACTCCCCCACAGATGCCAGGGGACCACATGCACCCTTATGGTAAGGACTGAAAAGGCTCAGATAACACCTATATTCTCTTCTGTGTAAGTAGATGCAATGTATCACCTCAATTAAGCAAAACTCTTTAACAGTTTCAAGTTGGGATGTCATGAAGTATCTGTGGAGAAGCGCTCCTAGGAATTTAACCTTAAATTCTTCAAAATTCATTTTCTCCAAGGTTAACAACTATGACTTTAATGTAAGACTTAATGTAGTCTTTAAGACTACATTTATGCTAAGTTTGAGCAGCCAGGTTTAAAGTGATATGATACTGATAAAGACGCCCTCAGTTTGAGCTTAATTCCAGGTGACTACAGTATATGGACTCTTCATGTAGTTTTCTTGACAACAATATTTTACAAGTTTGCCCTTGCATTTTTCTACATTTTTTTGGCTTCCAATAAAGGAGAATATTTATAGCCCAGGGTTGAAAGGATGGGTGCAGAAGTTTCATTACTGAAGATGTTACCTAGTTTGGGTAATGAAATGTATGCAAGAAAACAAGCAAGCTCAAGAGAGCACCAAGGATCCCTCATTTTTTGTCTTCCTAGGTTACCTTACAACTATTTCCAGATGGTCTCTGAGTACTATCCAGCTCCTGGCTTGCTTAGGTTTCTTTTTCTTGGTTTTTTTTTTTTTTCAGAGGCAGCTAACCATTCCTATTTGTGATGATTCTTTTGATATTATAATAGTTTATACCATGGTTGTTCAACCTTTTGAATTGCCTAGGCCTCAATAAGTGAAGAGGAATTATCTTGGGTCAAATAGAATATATAATATAGTAAATGTATATGAATAATGAACCTTTATTTTTTTAATATTTTTATGATCTTGTGGGGCTGCATTACTAGCTGTCCAGATCCTCATACAGCACTTGGGCTATGAGTTGCACACATCTGGTTTATACTGCACCTTTTAGAATATAAATTTTACTATGTTGGCTTAAAGTAAGATAATAGTGATAAATTTGAGCAACACATCTTGGTTTCTAACCCAGGACCTTAGCCACTACACCAAACTGGTGAGTTCATCTTATCAATTTTCTGGAAATTTGATTAGACATTTCCAGCCTATAATATGTATCTAGGCCAGTTCTAGTATCTTATCTCCCCAATAGAACTAGATTACAAAACTCCAGATTACCACTAAGATATCAGCATCAAACTAGGGTTTTAAATATGTTTGCCACCATTTAGTAATCAACTGGAATCTTACAGTTTCACATCTAGCAGCCATGACATTCAGAAATGGTTGTCAACGTTTCTATTTATTATTTAAATATATACAAATTGTATTAGGGTACAGTTGCATTGAATAGTTTTGACTCATTTTTGTGGCTCCAAATATGACCTGTCTCTTCAAAGGATGCTACTTTTTTTTCTATTGTGAAGGTTCTGAACCCATTTTCTGTGAGATGGATAGTGATGACACCTCCTTCAGCAACCAGAGCAACTGTTTCTTAGCAACTACAGAACCTGGGCCCTTACAATCAACAGTGGGCAATCCCATTGACAACCTGTACTCGATGCATAGCTCCTACTTTACATCTTGAGGAATTTGAGGTTATGAATAAACATTGGATTCATTGCATAAGTCATATGGAGGAAAAAATGGAAAGAGGTCTACTTTTTCACCAGGAAGACACAGCACACAAAAAAAATAATCACATGAATATTTCATATATTTGAATTTTCTAAAATTCATTTCTCATTTGGAAAAATTTTTTGGGGTGGGAGGGAAGGAATATTTGAAATTATAGTTTCAGAATTGTTTTTCCTTTGCAAGTCAATTTATAGAAGCAATGCATGGAAGAAAACAAAATATTTTCTTCTAAAATTAAGATGTATCTAATGTGAATTTCAAAAAACATTTTCTTTTGAGACTATCTGCAAGATATTTCCCTAGTTTTAATGTTTGAATTGAAACTACCAAGTTTGATGAAGTAAAACATTGTCGTCCCCCCGTCCCCCCCATGCATATACTTTTCAATACTCATCAGTTTATAATACTTATTGGTATCGTGGTTTATCATAACTGTTGAAACCAAAGGAAAATAATCACAATGTATAAAAATAAGTGAGTCTTTCACGAGAAATGACAGATCAACAAAAATGAAATAAATAAGCCACTGCTGGAATCCTGACATACAAAACAACAGTCATTGCTTGTTCATGCAGGTACAGAGTTTGCAAACTAGAAGCTTTTGAACTTTAATATATGAAACAGTTATCATGAAGAAAAAATATTTGTGTGACTAAGTTTGTAATACATAAATTTGGGGGTAAGTTATGTGTGCTTATATATTTAAAGCATGGACTTGCCTAATATTGCATCAGGTTTATCCTTAACAATAGAATAGTACTGTACAACAAAAATAACTTTATTTTCTGTGTGAATCATATTTCAGGAATTGCTCAATGCACTTAATTTATGGAATGGGAAAATGGATTTTTGTGAATATTGAGCAAGCTGAGGGCCTACCATTCTCATTTGGAGACAATTTGATACTTCCAATTTCTTAAAGTTTATTTTTAAATGGCAATATCAGGGTAATCATGAATACTTATGCTTAAAATGGAACTTCATTAAAATAAAAGAATATTGCCATTTTCTGTAATGAGATTTGGACTTCCCTTCTGTGAGAAAGCAATACAGGACAGTGAGGCAAGACTTACAGTAAACCAGCAGTATAGGAATTGTCCTGGTGTTTAAATCAGTGCAATTTTCAAAGCAATGAAAAAATTTCAGACTCCAGAATATATTCATGTTGTGGAGATTTAAGTTTCATTGAGAACTTAAAATTTTACTATTATCGATAAAGGGCAACATTTGACTTCAAACAGCTATCTTCCACTACTACTGGTAATCAGCTAATAAATATAATATTTATTTCACCTGAATGGTCAAAACATACTCTCCTTTGCAACTATGTGGTTCCTATCTCTAACCTGTCACCATTATTATAAAAAGACTAGAGAGACAAGAAGCCAAGCAGGTTCTACTACCTCTCTGGAACCTAGAATTAGCATATTTCAGTCTGCCATCATTGAAAGCTATATTAATTAATATACATTTTTACATTATTCACCAACACTTTCTTTAGTATCCAAATCTGTCTAAAAATTAACAATTCTTGAAGACCTTTAATACAATAGTATGACCTTTGTGTTATGTACAGTTGGATTATTGGTTTATTAGCAAGGGCTTTAGAATTACAGTTTGGGCCAGGTAGTAATTATTACAATTTTCAAACTGTGAAAATAACAATGCTGGAGACATTCAAATATATCAATAGGAAAATGATAATTCCTCCCCAGTTATCAGTGAATTGTGTAGGAATGGGTGGATTGTGACAGAGGAATAGATAGGCAACATTGATTGAAAATAAATAAATAGGCAGAGGTGCAAATGGTTCCTCGGGAGGATTTTTTCTTGATATCTAAACAGCAATTCCTTCTCTTTTCTTTCCTACTTTGTTCAGTTTTATCTATCTCACCACCAATTTTTGTTTCTTCTTACCATCCCTTCCATGGGTATTTGCTCTTTCTTCTTCCTCTATACATTATAGAGAGGGAATTGCTTCTGTGCATGATTCTTCATTGTATAAAAGATGTCGGAATAATTTATTGTACAATTGGCTTACCTTATCACTACACCAAATATTACTGCATCTTTTTGTCAGGCCCATTTTTGGAAAGTAGTTTCTGACAAGTATATACAGATATATATAAAGGTACACACCACTGTACTATTGTACTGTGTCATATGCACACAGTTTTTAAGTGGGGAAGTCTCCTGAATTGATTTTAGCACATGTTAAACCCTTAGCTAAACAATAAAAGAAGTTGGGCATTGCAAAAGATTTTTGTCTATATTTACATTTTCTTAATTGGGGAAACTAATAATCATAAACTCATATTTCTTTTCTTTTGGGGTAAATGCGGCACAAATTGGAGTGGTAGATTTTCATGTAATAAATGTAACATATCACCATTAGTATGTTTGTAAAGTTCCATTTTACAGTCATGTCATATGATTTCAAAATGGTTGAAGTTAAAATACTATGAGCCTGTATATGTAGAATAGTGAATAAACCAGCTCATTAAGGGATGGCTTAGCCTTTTCTTTGCCTTCCTTCGGTCATCATGCTGCAGTGTTTCTGTAAGCCTGAATTATTCTAGGCAAGAGTTCCTTACTTTCCATAAGTATCCAGCAGCCTCAAGTGGTAGGTGGGCCAGATCCAGCCCACAAGGTCCATGGGTTAATGTGGGAATTAATTAGAGCTGGTTTTGCCTTTTTCAGTGCTGAAATGATGTACTCAATAAAGTTTTGCATTCAACCTTTGGAAGATCTTGAAGGTATTTGTTTTGGTTAGGTTTGTCAGTCAGAATGTTAACACTGGCCAAGGAGAGTGAGCTCAGAAACAGCAGCCTCAAGCAGGAGGTAAGCACAGCTAGGTGCCCTCTCAGGGAAACGGGGCTGGTCTGGGCTGCAGGGTCTTGCATTCCTACACTAGAGACCTACGGATCCCCCTTCCAGCCTTACCTGGTCCCCACAGGAGGTGGAGGACAACACTGCTACGCATTGAAGTGCAAATCTCTGGAGGAGGAAGGGGTGGCAGGGGGGCTGTGTGAGGGAAGGCTGCCCCAACACACCAGCATCCTTACCATACAAACAGGGATTCCCTTTCGAGAAGAACCAGCCTCCCTCATGCAGGACCAGGGAGTCCTGCTGCCCTGCTGCCTCCTCTTGCTCTCCAGAGATGTGTCAAGGCAGATGTGTGTAGGTGTGTGTGTGTTTGTGCACATGCTTGGCTGCCAGCAGTTTGGGGAGCTGAGCTTGTGGGGCACCGAATTGTTTCCACATTAAGTTAGTCGGTGTGACTTGTTCCATCCTGACTCAGCGATCCCAAGTCAGCTGCACCCAGTGAGCAGTGTCGAGCTGGCCATGCCCACCCAGTCATGCCCACCTAGTGGCGGGCAACCATAATGTTGATGCACGCCCTCAATGAAAGTGAGTTTGACACCCCTGCCCTAGAGCCTCTGGAGTGTCTTATAAATCAAATAAATTTATTTATTTATAAATAAATAAAAGTGTTTTATAAATCAAATAAATAATTAACAAGTGGAGCTACAATACAGGGGAGAAGTGAATAAGAACTGTGCACTACACTGAGTATCGCTGTTAAGCCAACTTCCACCTATTCTCTACCTATGCATTTGTTTTGTATTGCCTAAATGTAAAACCTTACTTTTATCACCATTGAATTTTATTTTGTTAGATAGGGCTCAGTATTCAAGTTTGGGCAAGATCTGATTTGAAAAACCCATGTGGTTTTGGTTATAATTTTGCTTGCTTCTAGGTGTTTGCAGTTCGGTTGCTTGATTATCTTTTCCAGGATCTTCCCAGGTATAGATTCATCTATAGTTTCCTGGATCAATTTTTTTCTTTTTTTGAAGATGGAAACCATAACCAACTCTTTCCCAGTCCTCTGATAATTCCCCAGTGCTCCAGGATCTTTGAAAGTTATGGTTCAGTGCTTCCAAGATCACATCCGCCAGCTCCTTCAGAACTCTGGGATGTAATCCATCTGGTTTACATGGTTAGAGTCTTCTCTTGTTCTACCTTGTTTTCATTTATGTTGTTGAAATATTTTCTTTAATTAATTTGATCCATCTTACATGCCAATTTTGTAAAACTTACTGTAAAATCTAAATTTCTGAAAATCTAGAACTGAAATACTACTTAGAAATCCAGACACTACTTAAAATCAACAGACATTAAAAAATTTTCTTGAAATTATTATAGAATTGGTTATTGTTTTCCAAATTGTTTTTAATTAGAGTTTAATGGTGAAAGCCATTGGAGAAGAAATAATTTGAGAAAAGCTTATATCAACAAAGTGCACAACCAACTAATCCATCATGATTCTTTCTGGTCCAGATGGCCATAGAACTAAGTCTGTGATTTAGCATCCAGATCAGAGCAATATAGGGAAAAACAGATCTCTATTTTCCAACAGCTTAGCAGAAGAAAAAACACTGGTACCTATATACTGTTGTTTTATTTTCTATGCCTTTATAATTTAACAAGCCAGATTTTTTTTTTTGAAATGCAGGGTTTTGGAGATACCCTTATTTAAAATCTGTTTTTAAACAGTCTGTAATTCCTTTGCTTTGGGATAAACTGGCACAATAATGTGCAATGATAGTAACTTTTATGTATGAAACTTTTCATTCAAGTTTCCAGTAAATAGAACAGGCAGATTTTATGTGTACAGAATAAGCAATTGTAATGTGATGATTGGCACTCTTGAATACAGTGGAGGCTATTGTTGCCAACTGCAGATAACAATTATTTGTGGCTCCTTTTCATAAATGTCAACTAACAGTAATTAATGATAAGACACTGTTCCACAGCCATTCAGGAAGAAAAAGTGTGCGTGACAAAGTGAACAATATGCAGCTTGGGATCTAATGCTGGTCTGATGTAATAATGACTTTCACCACCTGAAAATAAATCAATATGATCAATGAATCCAGCCTTCTTTCCTTCCTGCATTCACCACAAATTTCTTTGTGGCATGGGAATGTCACAGTACAATGTACAGTTAATCCTTGAGATACAACAGGTCACTTAACAAACATTCGAAGTCGCAACAGACTCCCCCCAAATTACATATGGCCTATTTCAAAGTTTGGGTACTCTGCTTGGGTATTGGGCCCAGTTGAAACCTACACACACACACACACACACACACACACAAACTTAGAATCTTCTGGATGTTCCATACAAAACTAAAAATAACAATGCATAATAGAGAGATGTTTTTTGGTATTTTCACTTTTTCTGTGCTTCCCTTTTTTAACTTTTCTCTACAGAATAGCTAACATGTAAATATAGGGTGCTTTGAATCTCCACCAACACATAGTCCCTGCCTTCTGTTTCATCCCACCAAAAGCATACGAAGAGGAAGGGTGGAGGAGGGCACCCTGACCTTTCTGTGTCAGCTGTAACATTGAACAAAGACTCCATTATTCCCAGAAGCTGTGTAATAATCAGCAGGAGATCAGATGATCAGGTAAGGATGCTGATGCTTCTGATAGGAAGGAAAAAGCAAACTTTCCTCCCTTTTAGACTGATATTATATTAATTGAAAAATGATAGAGCGTCTAACCAAAAGATAGAACGGACTGAACCAGAAAATAGCAATAGACAAAACAGAACAATCCCATGTGGGTGGATATCTGTATGACTTTTTCACACTGCTAAGAAGATGTATTAGATACATATCAAGGAGTATTCTTTCTTAAGGTCCATTCAAGAATTTGAGTGCCAGGAGTTCTAGTTAATGATCTTTTTAAAATCATATGCTCTCCTCCACTCCCAAACTCACTTGTCTGGGATGATAATAAAAAAAATCATAAAAATAAAAAACAAAGACAGAAAAATAATATGGAAATAAATATTTTAAAATTTTAGTCCTACTAACCATACATTTAAACCAGCTTTTAAGAATTTAAGAACTAGCTTTTAGAATAAGGAATGGAATAATACGAATTCATCTCAGTGCTGGTCCTAGTAAAGAGGATCTGCAGACTAACTGGATATTTTTCTGGTTAGACTTAGGTATGCTATCTGAGGACTATGAAAACATCGAAAATCCAAAACAAAATGAGCATAAAAATTATGTAAGGCATGTAGATGTCCTTGATGTCTCAGGAAAACAGAATGGGGAAAAAACATACTATGCATTATGCAAGACACCTATTTTGCCTCTTAAAGCCTCCCATTTAAAGAGGGGCTGAAAATATTGGCCATGCTCACTCACCTACCAGAAAAGGTGAGCACTAAATGTGATCTACAGATTTGGATTTGCCCATCTCTTGTTCACTGTGCGCAATTCATCGTGCACACTGGTTCCTGGATTTTGGCACAAGAGAATCATAATATGAATGGGAACCATCTGTTCATAGATTTATATTTGGCGCCATATTGATCACACAAAAAAATGAAGATAGAGACTTTCTGAAAATAGTATAACAGTACTTGATCTTATAAATTGATAATGAAATTACAGAATTGCTAACAAAAATAAGAATATCTGTATGTCAGTTATTATCCTGGATTCATGGAAAGTAGCCAATGTGACACTAACTGGACTAGTGGGGCATGAGGTATCTCAAGGGGTGGAAGGAGGCACCTCATGCTCCACTTAATGACCCATACATTTGTTTAACGAATGCATTGGGGAGAGCAGAGATGGGGGCATGGTTAATGAGGCATTTCATTTAAAGTTTATCTCGACTTTCAGCAGTAGTGGGCAGGCTCCATTAAGATAATAATTTGAGGACTACCTATATACATAGCAATCTTAGTTTTTTTTATACACTTCTTTACATCTGGCTAGGGTTAGATTCTCTTCTGAAATGAAATGTATCATTCTTGGATAAAGTCATCTAGCTTTTAAAAATAAAGGTTTTTTTTTTCATTCTGGTATTTTCCCCTTGGCTATTTGACAATTTTATGTGATGTTTATACATTGATTTTATTAATGCTATTTTGAATGATTGCAAGGCAGTTCTGAAAAGCTTGATTAAATAATAAATACTGCTTCATAAATGATTCTTACAGTTTAACCTGACAACTATTTTTTTAACTGATAGTCTTCAGGGCACCATAACCTAGCCTTCCACTAGAAAAAGAATTACCATCAATCAAGTAATTATCACTTTTTCCAGAATGCTTTTAAATGCAAACAGGCCTATTAAAGGAGATGGAGCTATCTTTTAATTAATAGCTCCTGCGATTTTCACATCTGTTTCTTTGGATTTTTCTTTTTGAGCATCAGTTCTCACACAGCTCATTCACCTCAGGGCAAGAAAGCACAAAGAGTAACAAATATTTATTTTTATGTGGATGAAATGGCACACATCAAATGGCACCCTTGTTCAATTTTCTTAGCATATTTTTAGTCCATGCCACCCATTTTTATGCACAATTTCTGCAATTTAAGATAATCATTTTCATGAGTTCTGATTAAAATATTTCATGCTGTTGAATGCTATAGACTTTTTTGTAAATATTTAAGATATTTAACACAATATTTGTCCTGTTAATTAAATGTCACTAGTTTTAGAAAGAAAAATTAACAACTTTTGGTTTTTTCAAAAGTTGGTGTACATATAGCACCTCAGTCTATGTATTTTGCTCCTACATCCAGCTCTAAGTAAGGTATTTTAAAGTAATGGAAATCATAAATGATTGTTAAAAGACTCCAAGCCTCAAGTATGTTCTTTTTATCATTCTCAGCAAAAATGAAGGAAAAATGGGTAAAGCTTTTATTTGTGGTCTGAAACTTTTTTGTTTTGCTTACCTACAAATGTGAGAATGTGTTCAAACAATACTTTAGTTTAGGTAACAGACCAGAATCTGCCATTTTGATTTGTTGCACCTACCTGTATTTCATCAGCAAGTAGTAGCCGTCTGTGGGTGTGTTCCTAATCCAGGAACTACAATGTGAGTCCAGGACAGGGAGCAGAGGAATGGGTCCATCTCCAGCATTGCCTTCTCATCCTTCAATCCCAAATTTTGCATTCATCAGGAAAGCCTGAAGATGATTTCTATGTTAACTCTCAAAATGACGCTAGCTGAAGCCATGTTTTTTTGCTCCATTTCTTAGTTGCCATACTTATTGGGGGGAAGGGGACTTATGGAATGTAGAATGTTTTCCTCCAATGTGCCAGATAAGGCTCCTGAGAACCAAAACCAAATCAACATGCCCTAGCAATGGCAGGAAGGAGAGCTGAGAAGTTCATCACCTGCTTGGGTGGCTAATATGACCTGTGACAAGGGGAATGCACAGTATCTATTCTTTAATTATTCAAAAAATGCAGGAATTATTCAGTGTTGGTTTCATCTTTGACTGTGCCAATATGATGTTACCCAATAAACTGGATTTTTGAGGAAGCCAAGGCCTCAGAGTCTTGAATTGGTTGGGAGCATTACTTGAAACCATGACATTCTATATAATGGCATTTGATTGCCTCTGGGCTGTTAGGAAATTGCATTATTAGGGTGAAATCAAACAATACTATATATAACCATCTCTTTCTGTCTCATAGGCATTATGGTATCAAACTGACAACATGTGTGGTATGATAGTGTCATAACACAAATTACTTATGTCCTGCCTCTTGTGTGATGATGTCACACTTCAATTTTGTTACTTGCCACCTGCCCGGTCATGGATGTCTAGGCATGTTTTTGCTCACACAATCACACTAAATAAATTTAAATACAGTTTTCAGAAGAGATGGAAACCTAATATACTAACAATTTACAATATTGACTCTCAAATATCTTCACAAACCCTTGTGTGTTTTTTGAATGGAGATTGGGGTTCTGTTTTAGCTTGTCCGCTTCAGCCGGTCCAATTTAGCTGCTGTCTAACTGTGCACCCTAGGCCAAGTTTCTCCTGATAATATCACCCCAAGGACAGAAGAAACATTGTATGTTCACAAGGATCCTGTTTCTTGGGAAAAGGTCAGTGGAAGCAAAGTGCAAGCTGGCAAGAACAAAGCAGTAGGTAAGTAAAAGCAGCATTAAAAAGACAGGGCTTAACAATGTACATTTCAATTTGTCCTTAAGGAGATTCCTTATTATCATATTTCATACCTCACCATCCTTTCAGTGCCCAATTGATTTAAAATATTTTTTCTGAATGATTTGAGATCTTTGTCTGCAGAAGATGGATGCAACATACACGAAGATTTCTTTCTTTCTTCTAAATGTGTGCCTAGTTCTTGGTCTATGAAATATAGCCTAGGAATTAAAAGATTAATTTTAAATATTCTAACCAAGGTGGTCTTCTTTCTTAATTTTTGAATAGTAGCCTTCCATTCAGTAGCACCATCAGGTAATAGTATTTTACATTTATAATTGTCTTCCAACAATTAAATTTAACTGAATTGACGCATTTCAGAAATATATAACGTAATTTACAAGGCAGTAAAAAAAAGCTTATGAATGGGACCTCTTCAGTGATCCATCTTGTCTCCCATGCTCCTTAACATTTGCATGAAATTGTAGAAGAGAACATTCACAGAGATGAAATAAAGTTTCATCAGTGCATCGATGACATGCTGCTTGACCTCCTCTTCCATTGTTTAAACCCAGGAAAGACATAGAAGCTGCCAATCAGTGCTGAAAAGTATGCCTAATAGTGAACTTTATCAAATTAAGATGCAATATTCTTGACTAGAGATTCCAGCAATGAAGATACTTAGTCACTTTTAAACTACATTTCACTTATCCCTAAAAGTTATTTAGTGCTGCTTGGACTGCTCATTTATACATTAAAGCTGTAGCTGAAAGAAACTATACTATCTGGTGATGGAATGGATAGGAAATATTGTAAGATTGTGAAGCAAAAAGGCTGCTTCATAATGCATCATTATGCAACAAACTATTTGCATATTAGTAGTGCTGACACATACTTTACGGATGTAGTGAGTGAATGAGTGATTTAGAGTAGAGGATGGAGGTTTCATACTGCCACTGTTTTTATGCCTAGGCAGTCCCTCTATAATTCTTTTTACTTTAGCAGGATTTCAATATTCTTTTCCTTTCCAAGTGATTTTTTTAATGAAATTAATTGAATGTTAGCATTGGGCTTTGCAGACATGCACACACTATGATCAAGAGCAAACAAATTAGTGATCTTTTTATTTTGTATGCCTCAACGATGTTGCCTTCATCTTATCTTCACCCATGAATGACAGAGTTAAATCATTCTTAGTTGTTCCATTTTGGTATTAAAGCTTTCCGCTTATACTGGTAGCAATACATGCAGGGGCATCACATGTGCTTCATTGACTATTTTCTTGGTGGAAACAAGCTGGCATTTCTTGACAACTCCAGTTGGTATCAGCATTCCTCTGGGATCATTCCCTTCTGCTTCCATGCTTTCTTTTTCCAAGGAAAGAGAATGGGGTACAATGCCAGATGCTACTCTAGCAGTAGCTTTCTGCAGCCTTCTCCACAGCTGACCAGTGGTTGAGGAGCAAGACAGTAAGGAGGGAGTTAGCTCTCCTTCCAATAAGAGAATAACTTTGTCTAGCAAAGGGGGAGAACCTCACCTGATTTACTGTGCCACCTCCACAATCAAATTAGTTAACATTCCAGAAGGCTTTCAACTGATCCATAGAGTGATGGAGACTGTCTAATAAAGCAAAAGGGCCTCTCTAACTTTATCCCAGTTTGTTACACTCAGCAGCTCTTCATAAGGTTCAACCATCAGCTGTTAAGTGCGCTTGTACCAAGCCCGAGTTTAGTCCTCACACACTAAACTCACACTTGCAATAACTCTAGCTGCCCACTTTAGCAAATAGGGTGGGGTGGTATGGATGGTTGCTGACAGATGATTTTCCACTGGCTGATAATGTTCAGAAAGGTGAATGCAGCTAAGCCAGAGGGCTTAATCAATGGCTTTGTTTGATGCTCCTTACACCTCTGGATTCACAACATTAACTGACAGGGTCTATGGAGGCTGATATAAAGTGATATACTTTTCTGCCAGTTCAAGAAAATTTGGATAATGAGGCATTTAGATAGGCTCATTGGGTGAAAAACATCTTAAAATGAGCAAATTACGTTTGAAAATTGTAGTAATAGGGTTTTAAGTAAACAAATGCATTTTATCATCTTTCATGACAATGCCTAATAATCATACCCAGGTAAAAAGTATTTGAAGACATAAAAGCAAGAAAATCACCAATAATCCTGTTTTTCAGCTTATTATTCTTATTACAAATTGATGTAATATTAGAAATGTATCCAGTTTCTGTTGATTCTGCTATATTTGTTACTACAAAGTTATAGAAAACTGAGGTATTGGAACTTCAGTTCCAATATATTATTGGAACAGAAATATCTAGAAGTACTAGAAATTGCTTTCATTGGAAAATGAAACAATAAAGAACTTTGAAAACTCTAAAAATAAATACATTCAGTTCTGGTCACTATTATTTAGCTATATCAATACTGTTTTTCCTAATAAATTTCACGGATACTTTTATATGTTGATATTATAAACAGCAAAATAAAAATGTGTATCATAAAGCTGAACTTGATTGCAGCTACCTGGTCCAGCTACCTATTTTTCTCTTAAATTATAGTTTTATTAAGGTTTATTATAACATAAAATACAATGAAAAGAAAAATTTTAAAAGGGGAGGAATGCAGGATGAGGGGGGAAAAAGAGGAGAGAAAAAAGAGGTGTTTACCTCTGACTCTTTCCAATACAATAAAATACTAATACGTTAACAACCTCAACGTTTTACATTGACTATAATTGTTACAAGCCAGTTCTATAACTGCACAATTATTAAACAAACTAAATTCTAACTTTCATTTCCCCCTATTATATGCATAAAAACTAGAAGCAATATCCCCATAGAAACAAGACCAAATTAAATATATTTGTTTACAACAGTTTACACTGCTATCTTAACCAAATCTATTTCCCCCCTGTGGTGGGAAATGGTGTATATTTCTACTAACACTTATTAATCTTTCTAAACCAAGGGTGTCAAACTCTATTTCATTGAGGGCTGCATCAACATTATGGTTGCCCTCAAAGGGCCAGTAGCCAGGTTGCTGTGCTACAGTGCCCCAAAAGCTTTTTAGCTCCCCAAACTGCTGGCAGCCAAGTGTTTGCGTGTGCACATGCATACATACACATCCCAAGTTTGGGGACTTTTATCCACAGAGGGCCTTCTCCCCAAGCCCAGGCATAATTGGCAGCTTGTAAATTTAGATTTGGATAAAAAATCTCCAAGCTTGGAATGGTGTGTCTGTGTCTGTGTGTATTTCTGTATCTGTGCCTGTGTCTGTGCCTGTACGCAACACACCAAAGGAGATGTCCTGCATGAGGGAGGCTGGCCCTTCTCAAAAGGGAATCCTCTTTTCCAATCGTGTGTGGTAAAGATGCTGGCTTGTTGGGGCAGCCTTCTCTCATGCACCTCCCCTGCTACCCCCTCCTCCTCTCCAGAGATCTGTCAAGGCAGAAATTGAACTCAGAGGAAACTGTTTCCTGCAAACTTTCTCCTCCATGCTTCCACGTGTAGTAGCATCCTCCTCAGCTTCCTGTGGGAGTTGGGGGGAGGCTAGGCAAAGCTGGAAAGGGCATCTGGAGATCTCCAGTGGAGGAAAGCGAGACCAGGGCAAGCACCAAAGTCTAGTCCACCAGAGGAGCCATGCAGAAGACCCCTGGATGGCGGCACAGGCTGTCTGGAGCCCTGGGCAGTGGAGGGCAAGCACCCAGCCTAGTCCTCAAGCTCCGGAGGCATTGGAACCCTGCAACCCAGTCCAGTCCAGCCCTGCTTCCCCAAGGGGGTGCCCGACTGCGCTTACCCCTTTCTTGAGGCTGCTGCTGTGCTCACTCTTTTTGGCCAGGTTGTTCATGCTGTGGGAGGACAAAGTGCATGGATCAGGAGGAGGCCCATTTCCTCTCCTTGGGAAGAGACCTGGCTTTGTAACCAAAACATCCTCAGTGATAGGATGGGGAGACCACCAGGTAGGGTCAGGAGGAGAGGGCAAGGGGATGGCGAAAGGGTAGCAGGGCTGCTGGTGGTCAAGTGCTAAGGCAGGACTTTCCTCAGACCCTGCCTCCCTTTCATTTTAATCTCCCTCCCTCCCCTCCTTCCTTCCCTGCCTTCCTCCTCATTCCCATCTCCTTCCTTTCTTCCTTCTTCCCCATCACCCACTCCACCCTGTTGCATATTCTAATCTGCCTTCATATTCTGACACACACCGCTGTGACAGACTGAATCTGTTCACTTAATAGATGAAATTTGGGGTAAGATTACATAGTTTTGAATATGGTATATGACATATTTATCTGAAAAGTCTTTTGGGGGACGGCCTCTTGAACATAAATATTTTCCAAATTTAATTTCAATAATCGTTTTCAAACCCACTTTATAAGCACAAAGCAATGCATTTCTTTTAATTGCATATATCAAACTAATAGAAAATCCAGTTCAATCATTCTCACTCTTTTTAACCTCTTGGTGGTCTTTGATACCATTGATCATGGTGTTCTTTTCAGCTGGCTCATGAGTTGGGACAGGGCGGACCAGTTTTAAACAAGTTCAATATCTTTCCTCGAGGTTGGACCCAATTGAAGTTGATAAGAAATGAAAGTTCTAACTCCTGATGACTCACTTGTGGTGTTCCACAAGGCTTGTATTCTCTCCTACTTAACATCTATGTGAAACCACTGGTGAAATCATATGTCATCATCAGTTGAGATATCATCATTATGCTGATAATACTCCACATCTCTATGCTTGGTGACCCATATGATGCTGTCTCTATGCTCTTATGATGCCTGGAAGTTGTGGGGTCATGGATGGGGGAGAATAGCCTTTGACTGAATCCTACCAGTGGCTTTGGGTGCATGGAACCTCAGGATCTGAGTTTTTATCATAATTTATCATGGAGCCTCAGGATCCTGGTTTTGGACAGGGTTGCACTTCCCCATTCAGATCCAGTTTACAACTTAGGGATTCTCTTGGACTCATGTCTCCTGATCAAAGAGAAGGTGGTGGTGGGTGACTTTTGTATCGCTCAGGGTTGTGACCTTTCTTAGTTTTTGATTCCCTATGCTCAGTTACTCAAACCCTGGGAATCTCCCACCTGAACTAATAGAATGTGCTCTACTTTGGGCTACTTTTGAAATTTATTCAGAAGCTTCAACTGGAGCAAAACAGAGCACTGAGAGTAGTCTTTGCAGCCTCTAGGATGGCTCATATTATTCCTCTGCTCCATGAACTGCATTGGCTACCGATCTGCTCCAAGTCCAGTTCAAAGTGTGGGCTATCACCTTTAAAGCCCTTAATGGCAGGTCCAGGCTACTGGATGACTTGTCCCATTAAGATCAGCCTCCTTACTTGGGCCAGCAGAAAGGGCCTACTGAAGTCTATCAGGATCCAGAAGAGCCTTCTCTGCCACAGCACCCGCTCTTAGGAACATCCTGCTCTCCAGGATAAGATCTGTCCCCTAGGGTAAGATCTGCTCCTATCCTTCCATAAAAGCTAAAGACCTGGCTCTACAAATTGATCTGGGACCCAATGGAGGAGTTCTATTCTGGAGGTGGCTGCAAGATTGATAGCAGAATCTACTCCCTCCTCTCTGCTCCCACTTGCCTATGACTTTTTTTCACCATACTGTTGTTTTTTTCTTTTTCTTTATTTTATTGTTTTGTTATTTTATATTATTGTTCTAGTTATTTTATTTACTTTTGCTTTGTTTAAACTTCCTTTTTATTTCTTCATTTTTATTGTTATAAGCCTCCTAGGGTACTCTATGGCAAGATAGATGGATAACAACAGAGAACAACAACAACAACAACAGTAGTAGTAGTAGTAGTAGTAGTAGTAGTAGTAATAACCAGTGGCTAACCACATGCCTGAGTTGCTAAACTAATCTACTGGTCATTATGTAAAAAATACGACATATTTGTATCCAAAAAGTCATGGGAACATAAAATGGAAAAGTTGTCAAAAATGAGAAAGTGAAGATCTTGTGGGACTTTTGAATACAGATGGATCATCCTTTAGAACACAACAAGCCAGATATCACAATCATCAAAAACTGAAGCGTACGATTTATTGATATCACTGTACCAGGAAACGCCAGAGTCGAAGAAAAAGAACTAGAAAAAAATCATAAAATATCACGACCTCATCATTTCAACTATGCGATTATGGATGAAACATGTACACTGATACCCATTATCATCGGGACACTTGGCACCATGTCCAAGAACTGTACACAGTACATCAAGAAATTGCAGCTCCCTGCAATAACACCAGCAGAACTGCAAAAGACTGTGCTACTCGGTACAACATACATTTTAAGAAGATACTTAGTCAATACCTAGGATGCTGACAGCAACCCGGATCAACCAGTGCCAATCAATGATATTTGTGATACATTTTTAAATGTTCAGTTGACTGAGTTTCATGTTTAATGAATAAAAGTATAGTGATAATAATATAAAAATAAAAAATAAAATAATAAAATTAAATAAATTTAAAAATAAAATAATAAGACAGCAAAAATGCTGGAAACATAATTAAAGCCATTAATACATGGGCACTTCCAGTGATACGCTACCCAGTTAGAATAATCAACTGGGCCTATATACTTATATGTTACTTTTGGTTAGGACCTGAACTATTAAGTTTTTACCAGTCCCAGACTGTGAATCGAATTGAAGATTAAATAACAACAACAACAATAATAACTCCAATTAACTAATAAATGTAAGTATTCCCTCCAATTTGTCTTCATAAAATAAAATGTTTTTCTTCTTTGGAATGTCTTTTAAATAAATATAAATCTCTCTTTTTCTCAAGAGATTCTCCAATATGACTTTTAAAACAAATATGACAACACTGTCAATTTCCATTTCCACTTTAAAGTGGAGATACCAGATTAGTTCTCATGAGGTTTATAGATTTATTTGCAACTCTTCTTCTTACAATTCATCTTAATAGTAAGCACTGTTGGTGTCAGATTTAAATTCCAAAATTACAGTCAAGTTATTTGCATTTTCAAATATTTGTGTAGTAGCCTTAGTGGTTTGATAACTTAGTGAACTTGGTTGCATTTCTGGTTTACTTATCTTTCTTCCAATTGCTTGTTCCTCTTGCTCCTCTTTTGTAAGATTTTTAGAACATAGTTCATCTATAAAGCATATTGTTTTGTTTAAATACTCCCCCAAAATCATTTTTTCACTCTCATTCTGGCTTAGATGCCTTTGTATTTCTTCATCTTCACCTGTTGTTTAGCTCCCTTTTGTGGTCAAAGAATGCATCTTTCTTTTTAAAATCAGATTCCAGCCTCACACAACAAACAATCCAAAATTGCAAATATTACTTTCCTATGTCAGATAAAGTTGGCAAATTCATGAAAATGACAAAATCAAACCTCATTCTTTTAAATCCTTATGTTTTGTCATAAAAATTGAAATAAAAAATAATACTCTACACTTCCTTATTTTTGGTCACCTCTGGCAACTCTCCTTCTCTGTGTTCAACAATAATGATGTCCTACAAATGGCATAGATCTTCAAAAAACAGTAACAGATTGTGACTGAAAAGAACCTTTTTTAGCTTAGTAAAGATAATACAGTGGTATAGGTAGTCCTGAACATACGACCACAATTGAGCCCAAAGTTTCTGTTGCTAAGTGAGATATTTGTTAGGTGAGCTTTGTCCCATTTTACAGCCTTTTTGATCCAGTTGTTAAGTGAATCATTGCAGTTGTTAAGTTAGTAACATTGTTAAATTGACCCTGGGACACTGCAACCATCATAAATATGAATCAGTTGCCAAGTGTTTCAATTTTGATCATGAGACCATGGGGATGCTATAATGGTTGTACATGTGAAAAAAGGTCATAAGTCACTTTTTTCAGTGCTGTTGTAACTTTGAACAGTCACTAAATGAACTTTTGTAATTTGAAGATTACTAGTTCCGTACTCATCCTTAATTGGTTTCAGGAAGTGGGATGAGTACCAAAAAGGATGAGTGTCAAACAAAATTTTCCCATAAGAAATAATATAATGAGTCACAAGGCAGCCGGAACTGACAAGTTCTAGCTTATGCATTGAGTACCAAAGAAACAATGAGTACCCGGACAAAATTTTCATGTCAAAATGCATTGAGTACCAGATTAGATGAGTTTCAAAGCAGCTGCATACCAAACTACCACTGTAACCAAATAAAGTGTTTCAGAAGTGAAGACACGACTTATTGTTCATTTGAACAATAGTTATTTTTGAACTTCCAGAATAGCTGCTTTTTCAATAATGAAGTGATTGCAGCCCTGCCTCCCAGCTGGATGGCTCACCTGCTGCTGTGGAGCAGAGCTCCAGAATCCCCTTGCAAACTGCTGATGTATGGAGGATCTTGTAGAGTGATTCTGGGACTCTGAGAAGAATTGTATAAATTCAGGAAACTCAGTTCCCTTGTTTTGCAAAATTGAAAAAGATTTGGTCTGCAAAATTGCTTTCTGAACTGGTCAGTCAGCCATATTCACTGGAAGTTGCAGTTATCTATTTCTCTGGAACAACTTGGTTTGCCTTTTTGTTAATTGGTTATTAAAATGTCATCTCAGTAAAAACAATAGCATGATAGAGTTCTATGCATTTATTTCACTTTAAAACATTCCTGAAAACAAGAATGGGGATACGGTTGCCAAGAAAGCGACATGTTTATAAGCTGCCTAGAGATGGGTGGCAGATAAATCTAATAAATAAAATAAAATAAATATATATCCAAATTATTGGTGTCTGTTTGATTCACTTAAATTAATGGTCACCATTTAAAGCTTATAACTGATGAAGCTCCAGTTTAACAGATTAAAAGCATGATGCAATTCCAAAAGTGGTTTTTAGCATGAATACTTAAAATGCTCCTTTTTTCTTTTCTTTTTCCTTTATAGTTCTTTAATATTAGTCTTATATACCATAAATATTTCAAGTTATTTCTAGACAAAGCTCACATTTACAAATCTGAAGAAAAAAAATCCCAACAAACTAAGTTATTTCTTACTGAAAGCTAATGAAATTACAGTATTACTGACGCATTATCAGAAATTGTTATTGAACCAATATAACATTTCTCATCTAAGTTATTTATGGATCAAAAAATAATAAAAATATGTGTGTCATATGCAGGTGACAAACATCATATAATTTGTCTCTAAGTCACAAATAAATTAAATTCCTGTATCTTTGTATAGAGACCATTCCGCTTCTGATAGTGAATTGCTTCTGGAAATGTAACTATGATCCATTAATAGATCAAAGACTAAATTAAAATTTATTTAACAGTATTTCTTTGGCCATTTTCAAATTTGTATTAATATGACTCTGATCCACTTATTTCCTAGCCAAAAAGTATTTTGCATCATGAAGAATATAAATTTATGGCAAAAAACACAACTTCTATCTTCAAAAGTTCAAACTATAAAATAATCATTGTCTTCTAAGAAAATATTTGTCAGCCATTTACCATTCCATAATATAAATACCATCATAAGGTTAAAAAGTTTTTTTTTTTAAAAAAAAATTGACACTGCTATAATGGAAGCCTCCAACCAGATTCTACGTGAGGATCCAAATGTGATCATCAAAAAAGAAAAAGAAAGACAACAAAGTAATCAAGGAAACTATACACTTTTATAAAAATAAACATTAGCAGAGGAGATGTTTGGCTTTAACAGATATTTCTCCCCTGCTTATACTTTTAAAATGCGGATTTATCCTGTTCATATTTTTTTTAAATATAAGTTTCGGATCATTTGTAAGAAATGTAATATATAAATGTATTATTATGCTTAGAGAAAAATAATCCATATAGTCAATAAAGATCACAGAGTTGTGATAAATAAAAAAATATGATCAGATGTCTATGAATTTATTGTAGTTATTCATTTATTTGTATCCAGAAACAGTTTTGAACACAGTTTATAACTGATGGTATTACTGACAATTGAAAATAAATAATGAACATTACTAAGGTGCTTGTAAGATATGAATATCACCTAAATATAATAATCATAGTTTTTACAAATATCTCCTGGCATTTTATTTTTGTAATTGTTTTTAGTTTTATAAATTATCTTCAAGAGACATAATTACAATACATCATTCCTTAAATAACATAATAACTAATATTGAAGTTATCTGACAGCAAAAACAAATGCAAAAAACAAGGATTTAAGCAATAGGATTTTAAGAAAGCATTTTAAAGAAAAATCATACTGAACTGGAGTAAAAACATGTTAAAGAAAAAGACTTGCAAAGGCCATTTGAAATGTTAGAACATGAAAACATGTTTTTAACCTTTCTCTTCAAGATTATGAAAATATTCCCTCACCAAAACTTAGATTGCCAATGACAAAACCACATCTCTTTCCCCCGCTCCATTCCCCTTGGCTGCACTATCCTGTTATGGGGAAGTTGCCGGTAGTGAAGTCAACAAAACCAAAAATTGCCAGCCCAAAGTGCAAGTACAAAGCTAAGGCATCATTAAACATGAGCTGCAGCCCTTTGGAGAAGACCCCTAATAGTTTCATAGAATAATAGTTCCATTTTGTTGGCTGTTTAAGGTTTTGTCTCAAAAAAATGCACCCTTCAAATGAGATTCATATGGATCAAATCATGTGCTTTTTTTTTAATAGCATAGCATTCCTCCAGATACATCTGGACTATAGAAACCTTTAGAGGACTTGTATCTTTGGAAGTAGCTCGTCAAACAGAAGTCTTCAAGGGGGATGGGGAAACTTCCATCAGAGCCAAATCAGTAGCTCTCTTTCATCACCATTGGCTACTATTTGAAAATGTAGGACATTCTTGACTTTGCTCAAATGAAGCCAGGTGCACTGGGCAGGTTCACCCTCCCCCAATTTCCCCTCCACCTGCTGGAAAAGAATGATCGGCAGGCAGAAAGACAGATGTACTATTATGCTGCTTAGACCAGCATTTCAAATAGATTAATGAAAGGCTTGCTTGTGTCAGAAATGGGTGTGTAAACAGTACTACGGATTCTGTCCCCCATCCCAGCCTAATCAATATTATTTTCCCTTTTAGTGTGGTATGCATAAATACATGTCAGTTGTTACGATTGGAACATATTGGTTATGACTGCTAGATATTTCCCCCCACAATCAGAAACAATATTTTTCTGAAAACAAATCCTAGGGAAAAACAGCAGGAGGAGGGGATGCTCTCATTTCTCATTTTGGCTTTCCTAACAAGCATTTGGTTCTAATCTAGTATGGCTCTTCTTACAACCTTCTTCACAAATCATATTTAGAACCTGCACATAACAATAAATGGTTGAGAAATAGACATTTAACAAACTTCACTTGGTGCAGATCAAAATATAAAAATACAACATGGAATCAGTGTTCCTGATCTTGGTATAACAAATAGATTATATCACCTATGTTGGAAAGCAGCTGGCTCTTAAAATATTATCTGCACCATTATCTAAAGAATTCTGCTGTTATTTCTTTTTGTGGATTTCTTGAACCAAAGCAAGTCAAGAACAGCTCAGAATAAAATAGGATGTCTCAGTCTTCATTCTTTTCAAGTTCAGAACCTCCTTTTCTAAGCCATTCCTCCAACTATTAGGTCAAAACATTTCATCATATATCCCATACGGCAAAAAATACATTTGAGGAATAAGGAAGGAGCTGAGCTACCTCTCCTCTCTTTGAACAGGGGGCTGGAGGTCAAAAAAGAAAAAGGAATGACCCAACCCATGGAACTTCCAATGGTCCTACTTTGGGGTATTTTTTAAGGATTCCAGTTTTGATTAGGGCAGCAATTTGGGTAAGATAACTATTTCTTTAATCTTTCTCTTCATGCTGATGCCTTAATCCAGTTCCATTTTGATACAATGGAGTATTCAATGAGAAAAGCAAACTTATACCATCTGCAGATCCCATTCTTAAACAGACACATAATCGGTTTGTATCACCTAAGACTGGGCCCTGGACTTTAGGGTTAGTGTTTGAATTATGAGGACACTTTTTGGGAATTATGACTGCTGGGTGACTGGAAACTTGACATTCTGCAAAATAGCTGCCATTGCAATGTGTCCATTTGTAAAAGAGAAATACTAAAAGGTAGAAGCCCTGAAAGCAAGGAAGGACACTCTGGATAGAGGACTGCAGATGTTAGTTATATTTTGTTTTGGCTTTTCTTCTCTACCCAAGCTATCAAACAAAGAATTTAACAAGCTAAGCATTCCCAATCAGTTCTGTCAGTACTGCGGGTTGTATGATTAAACACAATTATTATGAGTCTGGAAAGCATCCCAGAGAAGGTTAGAAAAACGGGGCTTGCTTAAGAGAGCAAATTAAGGGAGAATGGTAGCAGATTTCTCCACTCTAAATGTCTATGAAGAAGGAAATAAGAATAATGAAAAGGAAAGATATTTATGACAATATTAGCAGAAAGAATGAAACCAATTTTGAGTGAACTTATACACACAGACCAGAATGGTTTCCTGCCAAATAGACAAATTAAAAACAATATTAGGACAGTACTAAATTCAATTGAATACTATGAAGCTCACCCAGAAAAACAGGCAGCTTTATTTTTTTTAGATGCACAAAAAGCATTCGACAATCTTAATTGGAAATTCATGCTATAAAAAGCTGAACTTTGGCACTAATATAGAAAAAACACTACAAAGAAAAATCAAAAAGCAAGTGTATTATTAAATGGAGATCGTACTGAAGATTTTGAAATCGCAAAAGGAGTGAGACAAGGATGTCCATTATCGCCTCTGTTATTTATCTTGTCTTTAGAAGTGTTGCTAGCTGCAACCAGACAAAACCCAGAGATTTATGGAATTAAGATTAGAAATGAGGAATATAAAGTTCAGGCATTTGCTGATGATTTGGTATTTATAGTGGAAGATCCAATGAATTCGGGACCAATATTGTTGCAACAAATAGAAAAATTTGGGGAAGCAGGAGGATTTAAAATAAATAAAAATAAAACTAAGATCAGAAGTCAAAAACTGTACAACAAAACAGAAAGTAGAATTAGAAAACACAATAGGACTGCAAATAGTAAAAAAGGCAAAATACCTGGGAATTTGGATATCACCCAGATGTTCATCATTAAAAGAGGACAATTATGTCAAACTGATTAAGCAAATCAGAAAAGAATTGGAATTATGGGCTAAATTGAAACTGTCTATATTAGGAAGAATAGCAACGTTGAAAATGAATACCTTACCAAAACTAATATATCTATTCCAAATGATTCCAATTAAATTAGGGAAATCTTTTTTATAGAACTAAATAAAATGTCATCCAAGTTTGTCTGGTTGGGCAAGTGGCTACGTATTAAAATGAAACTATTACAAGATAATAGGAGCAGAGGCGGTCTCGGACTTCCAGAATGGGAGCTTTATTACCAGGCAGCAGTGTTGAGTTGGATTAAGGATTGGATTAAATTAAGAGACAAGAGAATCTTAACATTAGAAGGACATGACCTCTTGATAGGTTGGCATGCATTTTTGTGGGAAAATCAAAGAAATATACATACCTATTTCAATCAACACCTAATAAGAGACTCATTGATTACAATTTGGAAAAAAATCAAAGGTAAACACTATACAAGAAATCCCACGATGGCTGTCAACTATGGAAGCCATAATACATCCAAATAGATTAGATCTACGGAAAATGGTAATCTATGAAGAACTATTAGATAATCAAGGAAAATTAAAATCAAACCAAGAACTGAAGGAAAATGGAATTATAATTGATTGGTGGCCATATTTGCAAATTCAAAATATATATAAAAAAGACTCAAAAGATTTTGGATTTGACAAAGGGCAGAACCAACTAGATAAAATATTAATGGGACCGGAACAAAAACTTATAACTAAATATATAAATATTTATTAGATTTTAAAATGGAAGAGGAAATAGACAAAAGTACAATGATTGCATGGGCACACGATTTTGGGTACACTATAGAATTAGAGGAATAGGAAAAAATATGGAATATGAATTATAAATTAACGGTATCTGCAGCATACAAAGAAAACATATATAAAATGTTTTATAGATGGTATTTAGCCCCAACAAGATTGGCAAAAATCTACTCCAGTATGAGTTCTAAATGTTGGAAGTGCAAAAAATTTGATGGTACATTTTATCACATGTGGTGGATGTGCCCCGAGGCCAGGACATACTGGATTCAAATTAAAAATTGGTTAAAAGAGATCACTGGCTATCAGATTGAGCTCAGACCGGAATCCTTCCTATTAGGAATCATTAAAGAAAGACTACCGAAAGAAGTAAAATACCTAGTGTTACATATTATACCCCCAATGAAGAACTAATAATACACAAAGTAACAGAAAGTGCTGAGATGAATATGCTAACAATGAAATTGAAAGAAAAAGACAACTCTGAATTCTTTACAATTTGGAACAATTGGTATAAATGGCTAACAAACAGAACCAAGAAGTGAGACAAAAATGTTAATTGAAACAACCTTTAAGAAAGTAAAATAAAATTTTGTAAACTATATAAAGATATAAGAATAGTAATTATAGCTAAATATATTATTTAATAGTAGATAAACGCAATATAATGTATTGATATTTAAATCAAAATCTTGTATAGATGCCAAGAACATTGTTGATACCATGATGTTTTACTATGTAAAAAAAAAGAAAATTAATAAAAAAAAATTTTTTTAAAAAAAGAATAATGAAAAGAAGAGTTCATGCCTGTAGTGGAATTCCATTATTTTTACTGTCAGTTCTGTGGGCGTGCCTTGGTGGGCATGGCAGGGAAGGATACTGCAAAATCCCCATTCTCTCCCCACTCCTGGCAGAAGGTTATTGCAAAATCCCATTCCCTCCCCACCCCACTAACCTGCTTTCCAGCTCCATTCTCCTGTGCAGGGCAACAAAAGAAGACCCAGCCAATCAGTTGGTTCTTGGGAAACAGAATAGATGGCGGTGGGGCCAGTCAGAGGTGGTATTTGCCAGTTCTCCAAACTACTCAAAATTTCCACTACCAGTTCTCCAGAACTGGTCAGAACCTGCTGAATACTACCTCTTGTTCAAGCTATAGCACACTAGTTTAGCTTGGGAATCACAAACAATGGGTCCCCCTCCACTTATCTAGGAGAAAAAAAAATGGAAAAAGGAAAACAGGGAGGTTTGGTATATTCACTTTGGAAGAGTTTAATGGTGCAAACCAGTCGTGGGATTCAAATTTTTTTTACCACCAGTTCTGTGGCCGTGGCTTGGTGGGCATGGCAGGGGAAGGATACTGTAAAATCTTCAGTCAGCTGAGATATTTGCCAGTTCTCCAAAGCAGGGGTCGCCAACCTTTTGTACCTCAGATACCACCAAACTCATAATTTTAGATCCCAGGGACTACTAACTGGTTCTGTGGACGTGACCTAATTTGTGGGTGTGGCTTGGTGGTCATGTGACTGGCTGGTCATGGCTTGTACGTAAATATTATAAATATGTATATAAATATTGAATTTTTTATAAAAACCAGCAACTTTTACCCAAAATCAGGCAAAGCAGGCAGATTGAGTTGCTCACAGAATCACAGATTCATTCAGAAATCTATCTGCCATTGGCTAGCTCAGTCTGTCACATAAAATTTGCTTGCAAGCAAACTCACAAAATTAACACATAACACACCATGCATGTAAATATTGAATTTTTTTTATAAAAAGAGCAACTTTTACCCAAAATCAGGCAAAGCAGGCAGATTGAGTTGCTCACAGAATCATTCAGTGATCTATCTATCTGCCATCGGCTAGCTCAATCTGTCAAATTTGCTTGCCGTGAGTCTGCACTGAATTTGCTTGCAAGCAAACCTTCAGTCCTAAGGGAGGTTTGGCTGTGCTGAACCAAAGATCTAAAGACTAGCTAGAAAGCAAGAAATCCAACCATTTCCTGCTTCCTAGCTAATCTAAATCTCCAGGCACAGCAGAACAGGTGATGGTTGGAAAAAGGAAAAATAGCAATTTAGCAGGCAAGTTTACTGGGTAAGGAGTGAGTGGGCGGGGAGGGTTCCCGTGGGCCATGTGGGCGGCGCAGCCTTGTGTTTCTGCGCAGCCTGGATTAATTGCTTTGTGGGGGTGCTCTGGGGGTGAGATTTCTCTGCGGTCCACCAAAATTTTCTGATGGCCCACCAGTGGGCCGCAACCCATCGGTTGGCGACCACTGCTCCAAAGTACTCAAAATTTCCGCTACCGGTTCTCCAGAACTGGTCAGAACCTGCTGAATACCACCTCTGGTGCAAACACAATGAACTTGAATCTGCTATATATTCATTTTAGTTATTTATGCCATTTTTTTCTGCCACTGATACATGTTGAATTAAGTTTATACTGTAGGAAAAATAAAATGTGAGTTCTTTATGAATCAGCATCAGACTCCCTTTTGGCCATCATTATGCAGCTCCTTTGCTTGAAGTGGCTAGCCCACCCTGGGGCTTTTAAAAATATTTGATTTTATTGCACAGCAAAATGCTTTTCAAAAGCTTTGCTTTTATCCTCCAACTTAAAAAAATATCAAGCTCCGTCATAGGTCTTTGAAGTGGGGTACCTGAATGAAACTGATGACCTCAGAGAGATGGTAGATAGACAGCAGAACAAGCTTGCCTTTCACCTGCCCACCAGCCTCTTCCCTACACCCTTTATGTGCCACCAATATAAGTCTGAGATGAAAGACATTCTGGGCAGCTGGCCTGACCCCATTGCCTCCACTATCCCCACTTGATTGCACAGTGTTCACTCAAAACAATTCAGCACTGTCAGTCCCACACAGGTGAATCCATGCCTTGGCACAAGACAAGGAATACCATGCATAGTCCAAGGGCTTTGTCACGGACTCTTGCCTGCTGGCAGCTCAGGCCAATTATGTCTCACATATTTTTGTAGCACATAAAGAAAGAGAGCTGGAAACCTTGTGAAAGGAACATATAATGCTAGAAGGGAAGGTATAGTGAGAGAGACCACAGGAATCCCAAAATAGAGGTAACTTTACCTTATAGATGGATTTATTGCATCTACAGCAAGCAGCACTTGCAACTTAAAAAGTCTACTTCATTAGATAAGTCTGCAGCTATGGGAAGGAAATGGCATGTTTTCTCCTTTATCTCAAGTAAAAATAGTTCCATTCCTATCTAGAATTGAATAAGGAAAGATTCCCATTTTTGAGTTTACCAATCCCATTTAGCAAATTTTTTATTAAAACTTTTAACTAAAAAAATATAGCAGAAATCTGTTGAAGAATAGATAGGAGCTGCACTTACTTTCTAAAATATATAAGATGCTAGAACTGGAAAAATGACAAAATACCTATGCAGGAGGAAGTTATTAAAAATTATGGACTGTGCTGAAATGAGTAAACTGACATTTGAAATTAGAGAACAACAAGACAAGCAATTTTATATGATATGGGATTTGTTTTATCAATGGTTGGATAAAAAGACATGGTAAGGTAACAGAATAGATAATTTTGTTATAGAAGCTTAATAGATTGATACAAAATATAATGTAGACATATATAACCATTGGATGACAGCATAATACAATATTGATGGAATAAATAGCAGGAAATTTAATAATTGATAAATAGATAAGTATATGTTAGTTTGACAATGTGAGATTGATATAAATTGTGAACAATTATTATGAAAGGATCACACAAAAGATTCTAAACCAACTGACACACTGTATGTACAAAATGGAAGATGGTTTCATGTTTTTTTTAATGTATTGTCTGTGTATGTTTGTCTTAAAACAATTTTTTTTAAAAGATGCTAGAATGTCTTTCTAACTTTTTTTTAAACTCTGAAAGGTATTTTGAATGGTAGAGGTTTATTTCCATAATCTACTTCTTGGTAAACTAGAAAAATGTGGAATAGACAATATCACCACCAGATGGATTTGTAGCTGGCTGACAAACCATACTCAAGGAGTAGTCCTTAATAGACATCCACATGGAGAGAAGTAAGCAGTTGGGTACCACAAGGCTCCATCTTAAGCCCAGTACTCTTCAATATCTTCATAAATGACTTAGATGAGGGAATAGAAGGGGAACTCACCAAATTTGCAGATGACACCAAATTGGCAGGAATAGCCAACACCACAGAAACCAGCTTAGTATCCAAAAAGATTTTGACAAACTTAAACAATGGGCCCTATCCAACAAAGTGAATTTAAATGTGGAGAAAAGCAAAGTTTTACATTTAGGCAGGAAAAAATCAAAGGTATAAGTACAGATTAGGCGAGACATTGGCTCAAAAACAATAACTGTGAGAAGGACCTTGGAGTCCTAGTGGATGATCACTTGAATATGAGACAGCAAGGTGCAGTAGCAGCCAAAAAAGCTAATACAATCCTGGGTTGTATAAACAGAGGCATAGAATCAAGATCACGTGAAGTACTAGTACCACTTTATAAAACCCTAGTAAGACCACACCTGGAATACTGCAACCAATTTTGGTCACCATACTACAAAAAAGATGTTGAGATGTTGGGAAAAGTTCAGAGAAGAGCAACTTAGATGACCCAAGGCCTGGAGACTAAAACATATGAAGAACAGCTGTAGTATCTGGGTTTGGCAAGTCTGAAATAAAGAAGTAGGGGTGACATGATACAGGTATTCCACTATTTGTGGGGCTTCCACAAAGAAGAGAGGGTAAAATTATTCTCCAAAGCACCAGAGGGTTCCAATGGTTGGAAACTAATCAAAAGAGAAGCAACCTGGAATTAAGGAGAAACTTCCTAACAATAAGGACAATTAACCAGTGGAACAGCTGGCCTTCAGAAATTGTGGGCGCTCCATCACTGGAGGTTTTTAAGAAGACAGTTATCTGAAATGGTATAGGGTCTCCTGCTTGAGCAGGGAATTGGACAAGAATACCTCCAAGATCCCTTCCAGCTTCTATTCTGTCCTGTCCTATCCTATCCTATCCTATCCTAACCTATCCTATCCTAACCTCTCTTAACCTCTCCTATCCTATCCTATCCTATCCTATCCTATCCTATCCTATCCTATGCTATCCTAACCTAACCTAAGCTATCCTATCCTATCCTAACCTATCTTAACCTATCCTATCCTATCCTAACCTCTCCTATCCTATCCCATCCTAACTTCTCCTATCTTATCCTAACCTAACCTGCTATCCTAACCTCTCCTAACCTCTTCTATCCTATCCTAACCTCCCCTAACCTCTCCTAACCTATCCTATCCTAACCTCTCCTCTCCTCTCCTAACCTATCCTCTCCTCTCCTAACCTCTCCTATCCTAACCTCTCCTATCCTAACCTATCCTAACCTATCTTAACCTATCCTATCCTAACTTCTCCTATCCTATCCTAACCTAAGCTATCCTAACCTCTCCTAACCTCTCCTATCCTAACCTCCCCTAACCTCTCCTAACCTATCCTATCCTATCCTATCCTAACCTCTCCTCTCCTCTCCTCTCCTAACCTAACCTAACCTATCCTAACCTAACCTCTCCTCTCCTAACCTATCCTATCCTAACCTCTCCTCTCCTCTCCTCTCCTATCTTATCCTATCCTATCCTAACCTATCCTACCCTAACCTCTCATATCCTCTCCTCTCCTCTCCTCTCCTCTCCTCTCCTCTCCTCTCCTAACCTATCCTATCCTATCCTATTCTTATTTTCTTGGTACTACCTGTATTTGGTTCTGGCATTTGCTCTGCCCTGACAAATTTGATCCCAGTAGCATTCATGAGAACTCACTTTTAAGCTCTTCTCATGTATTTCCTTTCACATAAGAATACTTTGAGATCCCATGACAGGAAAGCCATGACTGTTCTGCAGTTTCAGGTATAATATTGTCTTTTCCCCTCTGACAGCATCTTCTATATGTTTTTACATGTCCACATCCTAAAGATTTTCCAACCCATGCAGCACTTGGTTGCCACCACACACCCTTCCCAATTTGTGCAGCACCTCTTGTGTACTGTTTACAACTTTGTGCACCCCTTCCAATGTTCCCATCAACCCTTGCCTTTCCTCTACTTCAGGAGGTTGCAAACCCATCTTGAAGCAAAATTCAAAGAACAACAAAGTTTCAGCAGTGTAACACTGCCAACTCCCATTTAGGCACCACCATCATTACTAAAACCATAAACTTTCAAAAGCCAGAAATATTTTGGTCCATTTTAGCCAGAGGTGGGCAACTATGGCCCCTTTATGACTTGTGGACTTCAACTCCCAAAATTCCTGAGCTAGCATGGCTTGCTCAGGAATTCTGGGAGTTGAAGTCCATAATTCATAAAAGGGCCATAGTTGCCCACCCTTGATTTTAGCTATCAGCCATAACTCACTTCCATTTCAATTCTCTCCCATGTCTAATTTTGGGTCCAAAAGTTCCTCTGGTAATTTTAAGATTCTGATGCCAACTCCTGTGGGAACATCTCTAATCTCAGTTCTTTTATCAGTGAGCCAGTACAAAGGATTTGTTAGAGAATCTATGTGGACATATGAACAAGAAGCCATGGCTGAATGAAAGCTGGAACATGTATTGAAAAATGTATTAAGCTTGGCAAGATTAGTGGAAGCATTATTTATTTATTATTTATTAAATTTATATGCTATTCATCTCACTATTAAGTGACACTAGGTAGCTAACAAGATAATAAATAATAGAATAAAATGATTACGCTCAGAGAAGATGTAAAGAAGTTGACGGGAGTCAGGCAGTGGACAAATCTAATTAAGTAAATACTGGTAAGTTCCTCGAATATCCTCAGAACAGCTGTGAATTATTGCAAAATGGTGAGTGATTGTACATATTGTTATATGACAAGCACCTAACACATTAATTAGAGAATGTATGGAATATTTTGTGATTAAGCAACATGAATATAAAGCAACATATTACTTATCTATTTGTGGCCTGAGAATGAATTCCTCTTCTATGTCAATAGTCAGATATGAGTGGAGTACCTATTATACTTTCCTTGCTGCAAAGAAACTATAGTTCTATGGGATGCATATACAGCATTCCTCAAGTGAAAGATGGCTTAACAGAATAACTTTCCTTGCACATTAAAATTAGATTATGATATTGAAATTACAACTTTTCCTTTTAATCTTGTTTGGCTTTTTTAATTCATAGGTGCCAAGAATGATAGAAAGTGCTAGCTAACCCATATAGAGGGTACCTGGTTGTGGAAAACTGAATTGGATTATCTATGTTTAGTAGTAAATACAATTTTGGTTTTCTTAGAAACCAAAATTTTGCTGCCCTATTTTGTCTTGTCAGGAAAAGTTTTGTCTTCCTCTCACACAGAATGAAGAGCTTGCTGTTTCACAAAAGCTGCCAATGAGACATTCTGGCTGGGTATATTCGGGGCCCATGAGCAGATGATGGGACGGCGGGCAGTCCAGCACTTCCAAGGGAATATGCTGAGAATGCCTTTAACACAATGTGACAACTAATATTTGACTGAGCAATTTTAATTGCAAGAGCTGCATACATACAACTAATTGGGGAGGGGTGAGATTTGGAGAGGCTTTCCACTAAGTTTAACAGAAATGTTGCTTTCAAGAAGCTGTCTCACAGGATAATCAAACTGTTTGGTTCCTACTGTGCCAAAAAAACAACCCACCAGCAGAAAATGTGGAGAAAAAGTGTTTCAGGATTTGTGTGTGGGGGGTGTTGTTTCAGAATCCCTGTGAAATGTGAGGTGGAGAATGAGAATCTGGGAAGGAAGGTGCAACATAGTCTGTGGAATCCAAACATGTGGAAAGAACTCTTGATTTCAAACAGAGGATAAGGGTCTTTAGAATTTCTTGTTTTATTTATTGACAAGAACAGCACCTTAAGCTTCTGTGTGAGTAATCCATATAAAGCAGCTTCGTCAATGTTCAATTATTATACATTTTGGTTTTTGTGCCTCCAAGTCAATTTTTGACTCCTGATGACTGTCGGGACAAGTTACTGCAGTTCTCTTGACAAGATTTTGGAAGCACTTTCCTCTTATCTGCTTCCTAGAGCTGAGAGAGAGTGATTGGCCAAGGTCACACAGCTGGTTTTGGGCCAAAGGAGAGACTTGAACCCACAGTCTCCCAATGTTTAACCTGGTGTTTTAACCATTACACCAAGCTGGCTCTACTATCATTTTAAAGTTTAAAAAATGATAAATAAGAAGGAAATTATCATATTAATTTGCACTAACACACAGATACACAGAGAGGGAATACTCGTATGTGTATTTCTTTAGAAATTGCTTAATTGACACTCATACATGGTAAGGTACACAAAGAAATTTAAATACCTGAAAACTGGCAAGCTGTACATAGTGCTTGGTTTAAAATGTTAAAAGAAAAATTGAAATAGCGGGAGGATTTTTAACTGATTTTTTTTTTAAATTGATCAGGAGCAGGGAAAAAACACTTTTGGATATGACATTCATATTGGCTCCCTTTTTTCACCATTAATAAAAAGTTGGTTGAGCAGACTTTCATTTTGAAAACCAATTTTGTTGGCTAATAATGGATTGCACACATGCAATTGCACAGCTCTGATTTTATTATACAAACTTCTTATTTAAAAAGCATTGTTCCTGACACATATGCAGTAGCACATATTTTGACATAGTTTAAAGAACCTGAAACATTTTCAGCTCTGCACTTGGGATTTGCAATATACTCCTGTAAAAACATTCACAGTAAAGAACATGCAATTTAATAACAGTATAATCTCTCAGCCCATAACGTGCAATCACTGGGAAGCTACTTCAAATGGGGAAAAAGACAGTGGAGCCCAGTAGAAAAGGAAGATCTGAGATTGCCTGGGTTGGGGGAGTGGGTGGGCTTGATTTCAACTATAGTGATGGCTGAGCAGAGGTAAAGGGGGAGATATGTGAAAATGCAAGCTGGCACTGAGGCTGTTTGCAAGAGGAGGAAAGGGAGAATCAAGGCCTAGCAACTTTACCCTACCCATTCCTTACAACTGTTCTGGGTTTGATTTGACCAAAATCCGAAACCATATAAATGATTCCAGTTTCTCTTGATCTGAATCTTGATCCAACTGGAATTGCCTGGCTAAGCGTCATTCTAAAGAAAGTAAAACATATTCTTTGCTTCATTCATGATCCTAATGGGCATTCTAGGATTAAACTGGTTTATATTCTTTAATTGTAGATTTTAAAAAGAAAGAAAAATGTTCAAAAAGTTTAAAAAGAAAGAAAAATGTTCAAAGGAATTCATTCAGACACTGAATGGTGTTCGAACATAAGGAAAGAAAAAAGTGTCGACAAGCAAAATTTTACATCAGAATATCCATGTTCTTAGTTATTCATAAAAGACTCGAGATGTTGGCCAAGAAAACATCAAACTATTTAGAGAGGTGAAATACCAATTGGATTACAAATTGCTTTCCAAGCAGGAGTTCTATGGACAAGATGAATTGTCAAGGTTAAAAAAAAAGTCAAAACTTTTAAGTGTATCACTTCAGGGAACTTAAAGAAAATAAATTGATGCATAAGATTTTAAAAATGCTACGTTTTGCTGTATAGAAGAAGGCCCTGAACTGGTAGAGACTAACAGTCATGAGAGGCCAGGCGAGGAGATGCGTGCCTCGATGTGAATGATATTGAGATGGCTACGTCCAGTCAATAACATGACCACCAAGCCATGTCCACCCAGTCACATGACCACCAAGCCATGCCCACCACCTAAGTCACGCCCATAGAACCAGTTGTTAAAAATTTGAATCCCACCCCTGGGAACAAGCCCTTAAGACCTGCGGTGCCTTAAGACTTGCATTCTATTTTCTAAAACCCATTTTGACACTGCCCTTTCTTAGGCTATTATTGTATCACTGACCATGCTTCCTGGAGATTTAATTGTAATCATCATAACATTGTTCTATCCTGTAATGGATCATCAGAATTACCACATGGATTGTACTCTAGCAGTCTAAACTCTAGCAGAGTTTATACAGGAACACCAAACTTTCTCTCCTGATATATCCAGAAGAGACACCCATTAAATGGGGGATCCTTGGCTTGTTTCAGTGCAATTCCTCTCACTCTGGGGGGTTGGTGTGGGTGGGGCTGGGCTGGGCCAGGTAGGGGCTCAAGACACCTTTCTTCATCCCTACCCATGTGGCAGAATAGCAGGGAGCTAATGAGAAGCAAGGTGTGAAGCTAAACCCTCTCTTGCAATTACAGGTATTGCAGACTGCCAAGCAGCTGAGTGTGGTCAGCAGAAGGGCGGCTGCCTTGGCAGACTTAACACCTGGGAAGTAATAATGAGGTTATCACTGCCCTGCTGGCTGACAGTCCTCTTCAACCATTGCTTGCCCAGGTTTCTCAGCTCCCACATTGAGCCAAGGTGACAGGAAACTTTCCTCAAAAATAAAGTTTCTGCTTCCCCTGAATATTGGCAAGAAAAATTGTTCGTTGTACCTTGCTTCTGAATGCTAAGACACTTCAAGGATCAGTTTTTTATTTTATTTTATAAAACAATCAATCTTCCATATAAACAGTGTGTCATCTGGGTACAAATATCTTTTGCAATAACAATTACAGTTAATGCATATTCATTACTATAGTATCAATATTCTATTCATACTTTATATTACTATGCATATTATATCTAATTATTATGACAATCCTCATCTTAGCATATTTAATTCTTATTCACATGCTTACTATTTTTTGCTAATCTTCTTTAATTTCTAATTTCCATATTTATTCTTGAACCATCAATAAAATAATTCCCAAACCATATAATATTCAGTTTGTTCCTTTTCCTTAGTTGCAAGTGTTAGCCTGTTCATTTCTGCACATTTTAATATTTTCCTGATCACATTCCTGAACACATATAAAGTGTTTCTTATATAATGTCTTTGAAAGTAACCGTGTATCTTATTTTTCCTATGCCATAAAAAGGCATGCCAACTCAATTACAGATCATTCCCCTTCAGAGTCAATCATCCTGTATTCCTCAAAACAATCCATTCTTTCATTCATGTTACCATTGTGGCCTAGTAGTATAATTCCCAGTTAGGTAATCCAAACCCTCTAGTTCTTGTGTCCTGTAACATTTTTAGGTTAATTCTTTTTTTTCCCCTTGCCAAATGTATGTTAATAGTATTTTATTAAGATCTTTTATATTGACTGTTTCCTAGTATGATTTGATTGCTTATTGTACCCTATGTCTATCATTAAGTGTTGTACCTTATGATTCTTGACTCTTGACAAATATATCTTTTCTTTTATGTATACTGAGAGCATTAGTACCAAGACAAATTCCTTGTGTGTCCAATCACACTTGGCCAATAAAGAATTCTATTCTATTTTGTTTCATTCTATCTTTGAAATATTTTTTCTCCATTTTTATCGGAATTGTTTGAAACAGGTACAATAATATCGGCAACATGTTGATTGTTGTTATTCTCCCTATTAATGATAATTTTTGCAAATTTTTCCATTTTTCCAGATCTATCTTAATTTGTCATATCAATTTATAATAATTATCTTCCTTAATCATCACACATCTTGTTGTTAACTGAATCCCTAGATATTTAACTTTCTTAGTGATCTAGATATCTAGAATAGAATACTTTATTGGCCAAGTGTGATTGGACACACAAGGAATTTGTCTTGGTGTAAATACTCTCAGTATACATAAAGAAAAGGTTCATTCGTTAAGAATCAAGAATCCTAATGTACAACACTTAATGATAGTCATAAGGTACAATCAGCAATCAAGTCAAAATTATATTTTTCTGCTTCTCTGTAACATTTTTCACTAAGATCTTAGTTTTTTTATCTATATATATTTAAAAGATGGGATAATAGCAGGGGTGGGATGCTACCGGTTCTACCTGGTTCTAAAGAACCGGTAGCTCTAAGAGCAGCAGACACAGAACTGGTTCTGTGTTTGCTGCTGTTTGGCCCACCTGCCTGCCCGGGCTCTTATCTGTCCTTTATTTCCTGCTTTTTCAACCTCAGCTGCTTTGTGCTGTACAGCTGAGGTTGAAAAAGCAGGGAAAAAGAGGCTTTTCGAATGCTGCGCATGCGTGCGTCAGGCATGCGTGCGCGCAAAAAACATAATAACCAAACCAGTAGTAACGCCGGTTGAATCCCACCCCTGGATAATAGTAATAATAATTAGTTAAGAGCTGGAAAAGTGAAGAAAGAGACAGAAGGCCTAAGCACAAGACCAAGTCTTAAGAACAAATGCATACAAAACCAGAATTCAGAAGACAGCAACAGACAATAAATGCCATCTCTACAAAGAAACTGATGAAAGAGTGGCCTACCTAGTTAACTGCTGCAATAAGATGACACAGACTGACTACAAACAACAGCATGACATCTGGTTCTTTCAGTTTTCAATCTATAACCACAGAGGTAGGAACAATAGTAATCTATTCTGTTTGCTACATCTACCCAACTAAAAAAAGATAAATTAAAGGGATTTAGTTTTAGAACGATATTTTAAAATTCCCTCAACAAATAATGGAACACAACTCTGAGCGCAGCAAAAAGCTAAAAACAGCCTATCCTTCTACCTCCTCATCATCAGAACTGTTGAAGCTTCTTGGATGAGAAATGAAATGTTTTCCTCCTCTTCCTCCTCCTCCTCCTCCTCCAGGAAAAAAGAGTCCAGCTGTCTTTTGAAACAGCACCTTTGAGTCAATTATGACCTGGATGAGTGAGAATCTCCATAGACTTTCACTTCAACAATTCAGTCCATGAGCAATGGTATAGCAGCAAAATTAAACTTTGCCAGTAGGATGAAGCTTCTTCCCATATACTCACATGTACAATGCATTACATTTGGCTCTGCTTCCAAAATAAACAAAGCAAATTATTTTTGTGTTTGGCATACCTTGCAAATGGCATTCTGAGCAAAAAAAGTATGCTTAACCTACTAACCACAGGAATAAAATTATATTGCAGTATAAGACTTCTAAATTCCTCATAGCCAAAATATAAAAAGCAACACTAAAAAGTCTACCTGGAAGGCAGCAGTCTTTTCTTTTAAAGTACTAAATGATTCTCAGCAGAGCTGTTCTGTATTTCAGTCCCAAGCCCCCCACCCCCCTACCCCCATGCTTTTAATTGGCATGGAAGTGCATGGCTCATTTGTGGGCATTTCTTATTGCATATGCCCACCTATGCCTGGATGTGCCCAGGCCCTTCAGAACCGGTCTGCGCATGCTAAGGCATGCAATGTTCCTTAGAGTGCGGGGCTATCTTGGAAACCTTGGAAATCACACTGCTTCCTCAGGGTGGAGCTGACAGTTGCAGCTTGTGCACTGAGGCCCAACTGGGAAGTGCTTTCTGGCTTGGATCTGAAGAGCATCATATCCCTAAAACTCACTCTTAGTTACCTTCCTTTCTTCAACTAGCTCTGATAAATGACAAGTAGAACACAATGAAAGCCTACAGCTTTACTGGCCAATCCACTCTCCAAGTTTCTCTGGTTGGTGTTTCTTATGCTTTATATTCTGCATTTCTGTTTTATTGGTCTCAGAATGCAAATAAATTTAATCCAACTTTATGTTGCGTTTGATTTAGTGTTGATTCCTGGTGATTGTCTGGACTAGTCCTTGCCATTTGCTTGGCAAGATTTAAGAAACTGGTTTATCTTCTTCCTGGGATTGAGAGAGTTACTGGCTGTAGATCACCCAGATTATTTTGTTTCAGGTGGGATAAGAACTCATAGTCTCCTGGTTTCTAACCTGATGCCTTAACCCCTACATCACTTCTACACTAATTATATAATTTTAATTTCCAGAATTTGAATGCTTCCTCCTTTCCTTGATCTGAATAATTGTTCCTAATCCAAAATAAATCAAGAAAATAAATGTTATTTTTATTTAACCATATCCTCTGATATAGTAATTGCTGAATTGGGACTGTAAGGTATGTACATTTTTCCCTACTGCACCCTTTCGTCCACAACTATAGATGGTTCTCTAGTTAAGAATTGCAGTAATAAGCCTCTTCATTCTGTATTTTATCAAGAATAATTTTTATTAATGGCCAGGGACCTGAATATATTTTATGAATTAAATATATTTTATACATTTAAAAGAATTATAAAAAATTATTTTATGTTTTATAAATTAAAAGCCTGAATATATTTTATAAATTATACATTTATAAATTCTCTTTATTTCCAAGAATATGGTCTGTGCTATATGCTAGAAGAACAGTGCGGTATCCTTTTTATGGCTGTCTTCCAAAGGTAGTGGCGGGGATTAGAAAACTTTTTTGTACTTGGGGATAGCTTGGTAGTTTTAAGGGATAAGTTGTTGTCCACAATCAGCCATGGAAATCGTGACCTTTCTTTCTGTCTCTCCTTCTCTTTCTCTCTCTTTTTTTCTCTGACTATCCTAAAGGGTATCTATGGGAAAAAAATAAGAGGAAGGTGTACAATGTAAGCTAGCTTAAGCCATTTAAAGAAAATTAGAATATAAATAAAATGATCATTTTTTTTCAAATTGTATATATGTTTTTAATGTTCCATACATCAGGAAAGGCAATCAGTTTTGAATTCTCAGTCATTTTACATTTAAAACTGTTCATTGCTTCTGCTAGCAGCAGCATTTCCCAGTTTGGATTTTAAAGCGGGTCAAGGGTACTGCCTGATTACACTATTGCCTTATTTCCTGGGCTGAATTTACTAGTATTTTTCTTTGAAAATATATATTTCTCCTTCTCCAGAATTCCCTTTCCAAACCAAAATCCTCATTATTAGGAGGTTTCTTACAAACACTGTTATTTTTAGATAAATTACAATCAAATAAAAGTAAGCAGTGGTTTAAATAGTTTCCAAACAGTACCTACTTGTCTGAATAGAAATAAAAATTTCTGAATAGAAATTTTCAAACTGAATTCATTTGTTATGTATAAATCAATCCAGAAGAAAAGAGTTATTTTTTAAACTGCTGAATCACTCTGAACCAAATATTTTTAGTGTTCAAAGATTGATGGCGTGGCTCTCTAAATCTTTAAGATCATACAGATCTCTATTGTTTACACATCACTTGTTTAGTAATTGAATAAGTATTTGCATGATAAATATTGCTTGCATATTCTCTTATGCTTGTTCTGTTTTTCCTCTGGAGCAGGGATGTCAAACGCTCATTGTCACAGAGGCGTCTCGTGATATATTGGGACTTTTTCCCCTTTTGCTAAACCAGGCGTGGCGGTGGCCAGTGCCTGACACAACCAGCCCGCCGGCCAGGAGTTTGACAGCCCTGTTCTAGAGGATAATTTTGCACAGGCTTGATAGATATTACTGCTTCTAGCTAGCCAAGTAATTTAACATAATTAATAAACAAACAAACAAATAAATAAATAAATTTAAGACTCATAATAAGATGGTGCTGAATTCATTCTTTTATTATTTACATACAACTTTTGCCTATTGTAATTGATTCAGATCTTCCATTACTGTTGTAAGCACTGAGTTAAGAATCTTGTCCTCAGATTTCTAGCTGTTCTGTTCCTGTTGCTTGTACTTCTGATAGGTTTTCCTCCTCTTTATCAGTTGCTGTAGCAACTCTTGCTAGTCTCTCCATTTACAAGCTCAAAAGCAAAATTAAAGCTCAAAAGCAAAATCTACTCTCTAGTTTGTATTATGCAACTATTTATTTGGAGAGTCTCATTGGCATTAGCTAGTTTAGCAGAATAACAGTGATTTTACAACACCTGCACTGGTTTCTGGCAGGTTTCTCAGGAGCCAACTTTCAAGTAGAATCAGGCTCTCTTACAGTTGGGAGAGAACACCGTAAGTGGCCACATTTCTAGGGATCCTGAAGGTTGGGATTCAGAGAATGACATTCTCAATGCAGCCCTTGGAACAGGTTGAAACAAATAAGAACATGTTACTTCTTATTCTCACAAAAAGAGCAAATTAATACTCAAAAATACCATATCTGTACAAATTAATTCTGCTTTTTGTGTCCATCTGGATATCCTCACAAATCTATATAAATAATGTTCCAAACATACTTTCCTCTGGCGTAAATTTAAATGTTGTCCTCTAAATAAAGCTTACTTATATTTGTACACGTTCCAAGATTGCATTTAGTATGTATTTATGTTATATGTTAGTAACTAAGATTTCAAGTATGAAGTATTGTATATTCACAGAATATGTTCCTGTATGTACCCTTTGAATGTTCTGGCCTTTCTGAAAGATGATTATATCTTATGTCCATATTTTGGCATGGCCTCATTCTCTCCTCTGTTTCAAGGACAGCAGAGTGGGATTGCCATTGTGAACAGCTGGTCTATGTGTCATAGCTGATTAAAGTGGTATGCAGGAGCAACAAAAGGAATGACACTTCACATATTGAGCCTTGCTGCCATGGGGCAGATGTGGAATCCAACACATGTTCCCCAATTCTACAGTGCCTCTAATTAGTTGCTTCAGTCAAAAAGTCATGGCAATCTCTCATCCAAATTGAGAAGCAAAAACCAAGGCAGAGATCTGGACAGGAAAGGAGATCTGAGCTGGTTTTTGTCTCTCACAACATGGAACTTTATCTCTACATCTGCCTGTGAGTTGTAGAACTCTTAGCTTTTTCAGGTCACTGGTTTTTCGTCAGTCTGTCTGCCTTCCTTCCTAACCAGCTAAGATGAGGCAATAATCAGACTTGTCACTGAAATTGCTTGACCAATCTGGGAACAGACTGGTCCCCAGTTAAAATAAATGGATAGCCAGTACCCTTCATAGCAATAATATAATGTAGCGCCATACAATGCTGAATCCTCTTCAGCAACAAGCTCCCATTTTCCAACCAGGTTTCAAATGATTTATAGAAGCTCACTGGGGCAACTTTTAAGGGGTGTATGAAGCCTTGGTAGCTTTCCTAGACTTATTGATGGCTTTCTGCATGATATCATTAACTGCCTAGAAAGACAGGCCTTGGGGCACTGTTTTACATAAATTCTGTTCCTTCCTTCTTCAGATATGTTCAGAATTGGTGCTATGAGAGAATTATTTACCGCCTTTATCCACACAGTTTAGTTCTTAAACAAATTCTATCAATTAAATCAGTTAGAGTGTTGATGTGAGATAATAGTAATAGTATCAGTATATTGATGCTTCCCAGTTCAATTGCTTATTATCCATTTCCAAGAAAATAAATGAGGCCCTAAATTTAATAATGGACTAGATGAGAGATAACAAGTTGAAATTAAATCTAGACAAGGTGAAGATACTGCTGGTAAAGAAGAAATGGTAATTGAGCAGTGAGAGCAGTTTTGGATAGGGTTGCATCCTCTGAAAGGTTGGTAATCTATGAATTCTCCCTAAATTCAAATTATGACATTCATAAGGGGAAATTTTTTGTACAATTTTGCACAATTCTGACTACTCTGCCTTCCTTGAGCAGATTGGATTTGGTAACAATTATCTTCGTCTTTGTTTACCTCTTGCCGTGACCACCAGATGAGACTATTCTTTACAAACATGCAGGTGATACAAAGTGCAGTAGCTAGACCTATGAGAGTGAACCTATGCCATGTGTGCCAGAAGTGGCATGCAGAGCCATCTCTCTGGGCATGTGAGCCATCGCCCATTGCTCTTATGGGTTCCGGTGCACCGGCTAGCTGGTCTTCACACACGAAGACCAGCTGGCCGGGGTGCATGCGCATGCCAGAAACAGGAAGATCATCTTCCCAATGTTTTTGGAACATCATCTATCTTCAATCTACAACACAGTTCCAAGAAGGCTCCATACCCATTTGCACCACTCAGGTGACCCTGATCTCCAGGAGGCCTTAACGACTCTCTAAAAGAATGCAAATGACCAGCTTTCTGCAAGAAATATAAATCCTTCCATTTCCCACCATCCAGAGCTGAAGAAAACATTCATCTAGTTGCCCTGCTTAGTGACACAGTTGGTGTGAGTGTAGGGGGGGGGAAGAAATGCCTAATTAAAGGAATCAGTTTGAATAGCCATAATACACAAAAAAGTTAATTCTGTTCTTAGAGTGATGCAGGAAACAAAATCTAGAACTGAATCCTGACAAGGTACAACTAGCATTGAAACAAGCACTTTACTCTGTATTAAACAATATCTGACAGCATAGAATCCACCAACTGGTCCAGAGAAAGTCAATACAATACAAGAATTCCTATGATATAAAAGAATAAAAGGATTCTGGGGTATGATTTGGCTAAAGTTTGATAAGATTTCTGTCCTCAAGTCCTGGGCAACAACTTGTGTTATAAAGTTGATTCATTAAACATAGTCAAGGAGTTGTGTTATTACAGCAACAATTTTTGAATATGCCAGTTGACTGTTATCTGAAACAAAACGGGATTAAGCACAGACTGGGAAAAAAAAAAGTTGGCAATTTTGATTAAATACTATGGGTCCATTCAGGCCATAAAACCTTTAGAAAGTATTATGAGGAAAATACCATTAAGTGCTCCAAAAATGCACAATGAGTTACAACATTATGATATCTACAGTATATAGAATATCATCCTGGTAGTATCCTATATTAGCTGACATTTTAAGCAACAAAATGCAGCTCAATCAAGAGAAAGCTGTATAGTGTAGATACAAGATTGCGAGGTGGAGGGCTGTGTGTTTGTGTGTGAGAGAGATGACCTTTCTTAGTCTTTAGCTTTTTTTAATCATCAGTTGAACAAATTACACCAGACAAAGAATACAAGATTGCCAGGAAATCCTTTTAGTAGATCCAGAAAGGAAATCAAAAATTTAGGAAATCACAGAATTATGCTAAATTCAGGACTTTACTGTACAGGGTAGTACAGGTCAGCCAATTATTGCAGAAATCATACCATCTGAAACTTTTAGTTGCATTTCAGGAGGGTATTTAAGAGACCTCAAATACTTTTATTATAATTCTATATGTTGAATTATACTGAAAGTTTTATTTATTAGTTAATTAAAACTATCAATATAAGTGGAATGCTATAATATTGGTAGGGAATCAGATGAGATGTCTTAGAAAGGTGCACAGGGAAATATACAGAATGAAGGAAAGGTAACCAATGTAAAATTAAAAGTATAGGCAGACTGTAGATCTACTATATATATGAAGGTAGCTAAAGGTAGCTGTTGAGGTAATTCCCCGTTAGGAGAATGAGCGCATACAAGGAGACGTATTTGAGAGAAGTGTTTGAATAACACACACACAGCACACAGATACACTGTACAGTAATTGTAGGTTTTTTACTTCCAAAACGTTTAAGCAAAGTTCAAACAAGCAGTCCAAAGTCATTCACAGGTAAGATCAGTCAGTTTTCAGTCCAGGGATTATCCAATAACAAACTTCAGTGTCAAAAACAGTTCAGTAACAGACTTACATCCAATCCATGAATATCAGTCTATTAGGAAAAATGGAGGAACGGCAATTACTCTCCAATAGAAGATAAACAGAGAAACTCACCGAGACACACTTTCTTCTGAGACTAAGACAACCCAGATTTCTGGGTCCATCTTATGGCCGTTTGAAAAACCACACCCAAATTACAGTTTTGCATTTTCTTAAAGATACAGTTTTAAAACGTCTATCCTGGTTTATATATTTCCAACCCAAATACCTGTTGGGTGATTTATATTCCTAACATTCTCCCCTTTTGGGTATGACAATATATACAACCTTACATTCTAAGTTACATCAATTCCCATATCAATTAATAATTGCTTATACAATACTAAATCTGTACATAATAAAGACAAACATGAGAATTCAGCCTCCATTGTTGAAAATCTTAGACGTTTCTGTCTAATAGAGCTCCATCCAATCAATGCTTTTCCCAATAATACTACAGTACCCGATGTAGATTTTCGTGTATTTATGTCTGTAGCAAAACTTGCATCAGCATATGCAGTTAAACTCAGTTCATCTTTAGGCTCCAAATACAATGCATAATGTATTGTTTGTTTTAGATATCTCAACACACGTTTAGCAGCTTGCCAGTGCCTTTCAGTCGGCTCAGCATTAAATCTCAGTAATTGTTTAATACTGTATGCTATATCTGGCCTTGACCAATTACTGAGATAAGATAAACTACTAATCAAGGACTGATAAAGGTTCTTATCAAAAATAGGACTTTGAACATCACTGTGGCTAAACTCCTGGCTCATTGGTGGTTTAGCCAGCTTATAAAGTTCCATTTTATATCTTTTTAGTAATTGGTTAATTTTATCTGCCTGTGAGATCTTGTATCCTTCCCTAGTTCTATTTATCTTTAAACCAAGATATTGTTTGATTTCTCCTAACTGTTTTATCTTAAATTTCTTCTCTAACAGTGAGATTATCTCAGTAGCTTCTTGTTCAGTTTTGGTGATTAATGCTATGTCATCAGTAAATAATAGTAATAATGAAATTACACCATTACTTTCTTTTTTAAACAAACATGGATCAGCCATGCCAGCTACAAAACCTATCTTAGTTAATTCTTTAACTATACATTGGTTCCACTCATATCCTGATTGCTTCAAACCATAAAGACTCTTTTTCAATCTCCAGCAATCAGTTGTATTATCATTTTTGAGACCTAAAGGTTTCTTTAAATATATAGTGTGTTGCAACGGTGCATGCAGATATGCCGTCTCTACATCCAAATGATTTATGATATATTTCTCTTTAGCTGCCCACACTAATGCTGCCCTTAATGTAGTAGCCTTCAGACTAGGTGAAAACACCTCATCATAGTCATTTGCTGTCTGATTGAACCCTTGTGCTACTAACCTGGCTTTATGCGTAACAGTCCCATCTACATCTGTCTTTAGCTTATAAATCCATTTACTTCCTATGGCATGTCTACCTGGTGGTAACTTAACATTTTCATATACCTCCAACTTTTTTAATGATTCCAGTTCCTTATCCATTGCTTTCTGCCAAGCAGCCTGATCCTTAGCAGGAGACATTTTTAGTTCACTATGATTACTTGGAACTGTATTTACTTGGCACACAACACTAGCCTGATATCTATCAGGTGGTCATGTTACTCGGGTTGAACATCTTGGTAATACAGGTCTTACTGGTGGACTTTCCTGTGCCACCTGCTCCTGTTCTTCTACCTCCTCCTGTCTCTGTTCGACTACTTCCTCCTGTTCTTCCTCTTTAATGGCTATTTGTGGTTTACTTATTTTATCTTTAGGGACTATTTGGGTGTCAATAATAATATCATTGCTGGATCCCTGTTGCAGTTTATCCCACCCAACATGCTCAAGAAATTTTGCATTAGAAATAGCTTACCAAGAGAAGTTCACATTAGATTTACAAAGAAAGCCATTAAAACGCAAACATTGCAAGTGGCAAAAGAGAAAACATTGAAATATAAAGACAAGGAGATTGTGGTCTTGAAACAAATACCCAGAAGAGTGAGAGAGATGAGAAGAGAATACTGATTCCTGACTAAAATGCTACTTAAAAAAAGAGGTGAATTATAGATGGCTGATTCCAGAAGGTTTAATGTTCACATGGCAAGAACAGAGACATAGAATTGACTCAATTGAGAAAGCAGAAATATTTTATACAGAATTTTTTGGAGGGAAAGAGGAAGAGGCAGAAAAAGAAATCTCACTAATTGAATTCCAAGAGGACTGCCAAATGGCGATTGAAAAAGAAGAAGGTGCAGTAGGTGGAAAGGTGGAAGCCAAAGAACAACGTGAACCAAGATCTATGAGAGCTGCTAAACCTAATTACAAAATATAACCATGGAAGAGAAAAAACTGATTACAATTAATATAACTAGACTTAACTCAGCCGTTAAAAGAAGGAAAACCTGTCATAAATTAGAGAAATTAAAATTTGGTATAATTTGTCTACAAGAAGTACATATTAAAAAACAATATGAACAATTGTTGATACAGCCAAAACTAGCAAAAATATTTGCTTCCTTGACACAATGTAAGAAAACAGGAGTGGTTTTATATATTAAAGAGACCATCCCAGCAAAATTGATTTATACCGATGATGATGGAAAAATACTAATGGTGGAAATAATGGACAATAATACGAAAACACCCCTGATTGCAATCTATGCCCTGAATGACAAACAAGAAGAATTCCACAAAAAATTACATATGAAAATAATTGAACTGGACTATGCTAATATAGTTATGATGGGAGATTTTAATGGAATTGTAGACAATAAATTGGACTATACAGCACAGAAAACAATAAAGCAAAACAGAAAGATGCTCCCTAAATCTTTTTTTAAAATGGTAGATGAAATAAACTTAAAAGATACATGGAGAGAAAGAAATGCTAAAACTAAACAATACACCTTCTATTCAAATAGACACTCATCATGGTCCAGAATAGATATGATATGGATGTCAACAGAATTAATAACTAATATTCAAGAAATAAATATTGAAACAAATACTTGGGCAGATCACAATCCAATGACAATTAAATGGAAAGGACAAAAAAGAAGATCTAGATGGACGTTAAATAATACTATTTTAAAGGAAAAAGACTTCACACAGTGGATGGAGAAAGAATTGGCTTTTTTCTTTAGAGAAAACAAAAAAGAAGATACATCAATTCAGAATGTATGGGATACAATGAAGGCATATGTTAGAGGCTTGATAATAGACTATACAAGGAAAAGAAATACTATGAAAAGATTAGCCTCTAAGGCCCTAGAGGATGAGTATAAAAAACTTGAAAAAGAGCTACAGAAAATGCCACAGAAAAAGGACATCAAGCTAAAAATGGATATAGTTAAACATAAAATGGGTCAAATAGAAAAAGAAGAATTAGCACAGAAAATTAGAGGTGCTGAACAGAACTACTTTGAAGACGCAAACAAACCAGGTAGATGGTTAGCATACAAATTGAGAAAGGAGAAAGAATCAAGGAAAATATTGCAATTAACAGATGACCAAGGCCAAGTTTGCTATGGTAGTAAAGAGAAGAAGGGAATCATTCGAGACTTCTATGGGAAACTATATATGCAAGAGAATATTGTTGACATTAGAAGGACCTGATTTGTTGTTGGGGTGGCATGCTTTTTTATGGTATAAAGGAACTAAAACACAGGGCTATTTTAGAAGACATTATATATGGGAGTCTCTGTGGTTAAACTGGGAGACGGTTAAAAGACAATGTTATTTAAAAATTCCAGTCTGGCTATCGACTATTGAAGCATTTTCTTATCCTATAATATAGAAAAAGGAGCAAACAGTTAGATATGGTGAAATATTGAATGAAAAGGGTGAACTCAAATCTATACAAAAACTAGAGGAACAAGATATAAAGATGAATTGGTTTTCATATGCACAAATACATTCAAGGTATGATAAAGATTCTAAAATGGAAGGTTTCTATGATAAATTGACTGATTTAGATAAGATTTTGACAGGTACTGATGAAAAGGTGATTAAAAAATTGTATGGATATTTATTAGAAATTAAATTAGAAGAAGAACAAGTTAAAGAAACTATGATTGCTTGGGGGAAGAATTTTGGATATGGGATTGATTTAGAGAAATGGCAAAAATTGTGGTCTCAAAATTATAGAATGACAATGTCAACAGCATATAAAGAAAATTTGTTTGTTTTTTAAAAATTTATTAATTTTCAATAAACAAACATACACAAACAAAACACAAAACATGAAAACATAAAACTTCTTTTTGGAAAGCGGCTTAATCCCAGGTTACATCTTTTCGTACAGACATAAATTCGAATTCATGCTCATTTTATATACCATTTCATATCTTATTTACCGTTCTAGATTTTCTATATAGCTTCTCCCCTCTTTTCACTCTCTTAATTCTGTTTATAATAATAAAAAAAAGAAAGAAAGAAAATTTGTATAAGATGTTTTACAGGTGGCATTTCCCCCTGACAAGAATAGCAACAATGTTCAAGAATAAATCCAAAAAATGTTGGAAATGTCATCAGACACCTGGCTCATATTACCATATGTGGTGGACTTGTGCGGATGCTAAAAAATACTGGACTAAAATCCACATGTGGTTGGAAAAAATGACAAAAAAACATATAGACTTGAAACCAGAGATATTTTTATTGGGAATTTTACCTGAAATATATAGTAAAGACTTGAAATATCTGATTGTAAATGTATTAACAGTGGCTAGGATTGTATTTGCCAAAAACTGGAAAAATGAGAAAACACCATCATAGGAGGAAATCATTAAGAAAATATTGGAATGTGCTGAAATGAGTGGATTGACATTTGAAATTAGAGAACAAGAGGATAAACAATTTTATAAAATTTGGGATCTATTCTATCAATGGTTAGACAGTAAAATACAGTAATGAAATATGTAGACTTTTAGAAAATAATAAATATATAAAGATGTACTTTCTTATTATATCTACAAAATGATTTTAGGATAGATTTGGGATGATAATATGAACTGTTATAAAACAAACTAAGTAAATTATGATTATCTTGTAAAACATGAGTGAATAAAAATATAGTCAAATGATTGATTAATAATGATACTAAGGTATTTAAATTTTGATTGAAAATACGAGATTATATGCAATGTAATTGTAATTGAAGACTACGAAATGGAAGCACAAAACAATTTGTAAACCAACCGGCACATTATGTATACATATGGAAGATGGCTTGATGTTTTTATGTTTTGTTTGTTTATGTTTGTTTTTAAAAACCACTAAAAACTTAAATAATAAAAAAAGAAATTTTGCATTAGCACTAAAATAAACATGTTCTGTGCCTTGATCCCAGAATCTAAATGATCTATGGTTGGCCTCATAACCCACAAAAAATAACTTCTTAGCTCTATGTTGCCCTTTCAGTCTTACTTGTGAGGGAATATGCACCCATGCTGGAGCTCCGAATGTGTGTAGGTAACTTAAATTTGGTTTTCTGCCATGCCAACGAGTGAATGGCAATTCTTCAGTTGTTGTGTTAACTACATTGTTTAACACATGATTGCTACACATTATGGCCTCACCCCACAGTGTTTCAGGCAAACCTGAATCAGATAACATAGTGCAAGCCATGGCTTGTAATGTTTGCCCGCTTCGTTCTACAAATGAGTTATGTTGTGGTCTGTAAGGTGCAGAATGTTTATGCTGAACACCAGCCAATTTCAACATAGTTTGGAATCTCTTGTTAACAACTCAGTCCCATTATCAGTAACTAAAGTAATTACTTTACTCCTCATTTTTCTCTCAGCAAACCTTAGCCAGTTAAAGAAATGTTGGAATGTTTCTGTTTTGTTTTTCATAAGATAGCAGAAACCGTATCGTGAGTAATGGTCCATAATACTCCAAATATAGCAGGCACCTCCTAAACTAGGTTTCTTAGGACCAATTATGTCAGCAAACACAACTCTACAGATTCTTTGGTGATAAACCCATTCAGTCTGTTTGCAGGAGTAACCTTGCTCTTTTCTTGGCTACAAGCATTACAGTTTAAATACTTGCTACAGGGTTTCAATTTTACTCCCTCTGACAATTCACCAGTTTGTTTTAACATTTTGAAATTAATGTGCCCCAGACATCTATGTAGTAAATGTATACATTCATCATGTGGCTTAACATTGTTATAAATCGAGTTAACCATCTTCAACTGGTCATCATGTATCACATATAGATCATTCTTTAAATTAGCAATAACACTTTTACCCTCTTTCTCTATTATACAGTTATCTCCCCTAAAGGTTATTACATAACCAAGATTAACTAAAGCCCTTACTGATAGCAAATTAAATTTAAGTTTAGGTACATATAACATAGTTAAATGTTCGTTTATACAAGAACAATATGCAGTACCTTCACCTGATGCTTTAATCTTCCATCCATTTGCCAATGATACATGTTGTTTACTCGTGGACATCTTTACAAACTTTTTTCTATCTTTAGTAATGCACTATGATGCTCCACTATCAACAACCCACAAATCATGGTTTACAGTTGAATTGCTAGACATAGCTAAACTAACATTCTTCTTAGGCTTCTGGTGATTACCAGTATTCTGTTGTTTTCCCTTCTTACAGAATTTAGCTATATGTCCCCTAGCCTCACAAGAAAAACATTTCCTAACAGTATAGGCAGTTGAAGACAAATCCTTTTCTTATGGTTGTTCCTTCCTCAGTTGGTCCCTATCCAGCCGTCTTCTTGCTTCTTCTAACAACCTTCCGGTTATGTCAGTCAATGTCAGTTTATCTCTGGGCAGGACTTCTAGTGAAGATATGTAATCATCATAACTTTCATCCAATGAGGAAAGAATGATGTAAACTTGATGCAGCTCTGAAAATATCAGTTCCTTTTCATGTAGCTCTTGAAAAGTTCTTTTCATGAAGTTTAAATGAGCTAACGTATCTCCACCTTTCAGAAGATGTGCTCTAAGCAGTTTACGTGTAAGATGTATGTGTGCACCTACACTGTCACGAACATAAATCCTCTTCAAATTCTCCCAATACCTAGCAGCAGACTCTTCTCCACAAATATGAACTAGCTGCTGGTCACTCAGTGTTAGTCCAATTATACAAAGAGCTCATTCATTGTTCTGTTTAAAGTCAGCAAGCTTCTTGGCATTGTCCTCATTAGCTGGATCCCAAGCATTTACATCAGGTGGGTATTGAACTACATTCCATAACCTTTCTCTACATAGAAGTAGACTACACTTCATAGACCAGGAAACATAGTTTGTTCCATCCAACCGGATTATCAGTGATAGACTTGTTGAAGTGACTTGTGCCATCTTTACCAGAACAGTAACCCACAATTAAACAGTAAACAGCTGTCTGTATACAGTACTGTGCATTCACACTAACTCTCAGTTATCTGAGCCTGGTGTGGTCTGGGCCCATAACCAGTGTTGAGGTAATTCCCCGTTAGGAGAATGAGCACATACAGGGAGATGTATTTGAGAGAAGTGTTTGAATAATACACACACAGCACACAGATACACTGTACAGTAATTGTAGGTTTTTTACTTCCAAAACGTTTAAGCAAAGTTCAAACAAGCAGTCCAAAGTCATTCACAGATAAGACCAGTCAGTTTTCAGTCCAGGGATAATCCAATAACAAAGTCCAGTGTCAAAAACAGTTCAGTAACAGACTTACATCCAATCCATGAATATCAGTCAATTAGGAAAAATGAAGGAACGGCAATACTCTCCAACAGAAAGAAAACAGAGAGACTCATTGAGACACATTCTCTTCTGAGACTAAGACAACCCAGATTTCTGGCTCCATCTTATGGCCGTTTAAAAAACCACACCCAAATTACAGCTTTGCATTTTCTTGAAGATACAGTTTTAAAATGTCTATCCTGGTTTATATATATATCGAACCCAAATACCTGTTAGATGACTTATATTCCTAACAGTAGCTAATACAATAAAATAATTTGCTTCACTTTAACTTGGCTTATTTTATTTATTTATTTATTTATTGAATTTATATTGCCACCTATTCTCCCATGGCTACTTGAGGTGGCTTACAGAATGTAAAACCATATTTAAAATAAAAAAACAATAAAACCTAACAAAAAGAATCAAATAAATTAATAAAGTACAATAGAACAAAGTCTGGGGAAAAAAATCACCCCCAACTCCTACTCCCAGCCCTGACAACAGCAGATCACATGAGCCATTTGATGGGCTCCATCCCTCTCTGGGTTCCGCAGGCCCGCTGGCAGAACCAAAAGAATATTACACTTGAAACAATCCCCTTGGACCTGCTGTCAGAGTCCCGTCTTTGTGGCATTTCTGTCAACTGAGAGGCATGAAGGAGAAGGCCCTCTCCTACATGCCAGGCAAAGGCCGGTACAGACAACTGAAAGAAGTCCCTTTTCACTTGCTCTAAAACTCCAGGCAAAACAAATTATTTGCAGCACTAGAAATATGAGAGCCAAAGATAGAAGAGTAGCAAATGTTAGCATTATACCAGCTGGTGGCACACAGAGACTTTATGGTCTAATTGTATAGAATACTATGCCTTGAATATTATATTTAGGTAAAATGGTGTTGCCTCCCTTGCATGAAAGGAACATATAAGAGAATTACTGTGGATAGTGCGTCACACAAGGAGCATTGATGAATGAGTGTTGGGACATAGAAATTTGGCCACTGGTAGGCACTTTTCTCTGCAGAAGAGATGGCTATATCTCACATTGCTTGTTAGTTTATGCAGTCTATGGAAAGCATGTTATAAGGAAGGCTTGGTGACCAAGAACAGTAACAACAAATTTGAAGTGATATGAAATACCTATTTTATGGTTATCCACTTAGTATCTGGTCTTCCAGGATGCCCTTTTGGGAGAAAGGCTCCAAATAGCAAACATATCTCTGCACAAAATATTGTTCCATAGAGTCATGCTGCAAAATCTTAGGCTCTTTTTAAGACAGTAAAACAGCAATAGGTTTCTGAAGGAGATGCAGATGTGATGGAGAAGTCAGAGGTAAACATCACAGGCCATGGTCACTTGATATCTTGCTTAATGGGAAATGTCATATTTTCACTTAGTGACTACAGTGTTGGAGTTTCTGGCTCCAATTGTGGTCACTATGTGAGGACCATGTGTATGGTGCCTGTAGGCCACATTCATTAATGGCATCGCCTTCCACTGATGCAAACTTTTGCATTTTTAGAATGGCTCAGAAGGAGGGACAGCATTAGCACATCTAAGCTTAAGTGGTATTTGGGGCCCCTGCTGTAAAACACTGCTGTTTGTTTCCTTTCATTGCACCCTTCACTGTGTCTTTCTTGCTATTCTGTGTAGGCTGCATATTAATTTGGAGCAGGCAGAACTACTTCCAAGAGCGGCTAAATTATTATTTCCTCTATAAAGCTACAGTCAGTAAAAAGTGACCAGGCGATGGAATCAACTTTGAGAAAAGTATGGCAAAATTCCAACTGAATACATTACTCATGAAAGGGAGAGGAGCAGTGGTTACCGTATGTTCCTGTCTCTTCCACTGTTTTACTTCAGGAAACGGTAAATATCTGATGGAGAAGCCTCCATCTTGTGGCCAACCTATAAACAGCAGCTTTTGGTATTTATAGGTATTCGAAATCTGAAGGAAGGTTTAGTAATTTATAAGTATACACTGCAGCTATCAAATAAATAGTTCTAATAAGGCACAATTAGAATTTGTTACTTAAGCCACTCAATTGTTTCCTAAAAAAATATAGTAAATAGAATTACAGTAAATTCTCTCAAAAATTAACTTCTATGAAAAAAAAATAGAAATGGGAAATTAAACCATATAGCCAAACCAAATAACAAAGCAATCTAACAAGGTAAAACAATCCACCCATAGCACAGGAAGTTTCATTGTCTGAATTTGATTGTTATTCTATATACTGTAAGAGTAGAATGTTATACCCAGAGAGAGAGAAGAGAATTTTATTTTTTTCTTCTCTATTTTCATTTAATCAAAATTGGAAAATTATTTCTAGTTCAGGTGTCTCTGACACGATGTGTGTCTCCTTCTTTTCCTGTATTTATTTTTAAAATCTAAGTGAAAATTTGCATTTGTGTATGAATTTAAATATGTCCTTAAAATTTTATTTTCATTCCCAATCATGTCTAAATGGAGATATTAATCTCTAAATACATTTTATATACTTTTTTTTTGAAAAAAAATCAAGTATTCTACAAGAATTATCTACTAAGGAACCAAACCCCAGATTATGATAATGGTATACAGTAGTATCTGATCATACAAGACTTCCAAGGTCTAACATTCACTCAATAGTTCTTGATCCTGCATCCCTAAGGCAGTGATGGTGAACCTTTTGGGCACCGAGTGCCCAAAGTGTGCACGCGCATACCTAAAATGCAAGGTGCACCCTCGCATGTGCACCCTCCCCTCTATTTTAAAATGTAATTTCAGAAATTTAATGCACTGGTTTGAAGATTTATCTGGGTAATTCTTCTCCTTTTTCATTCAAGAAAATTCCTTTATCAGGTAGAAAAATAAGCTATCATACTCCAGATTATTCAAGCTTGTATTATAAGGTGTATCTATCTCAGATTTGCATATTCCTGTCTAACTCATAGGTAGGTTGAACTCTTCATTGTATATGTTTAATGCTTCCTTTTATGAATTACTGCAGTTGGCTGACTTCCCTCCAACGTAATTATAACTAGCAGACCTGAGCTACAAAAGTTATGACACCACCAGTTGGTAGATTATTAAGGAAACTTCAACATTTTGATTCCCTTTGACTGGTTATTTTAATGGATTCCTACTTTGTGCAATTGCTTTTGAAATGTGTGAGAGAAGGGAGGGGCATAAGAATACAATGGTATAATCCAAACTATCTTAAACTTTTTTTTACTTGCGGGCTTGGGATAAAATGAAAGCAGTATCTTAGGGAACTCAAAAGAAAAAAAAATGTTACCAGGGTATGTACAATATGTGGTATTTTAGGTGCATGCAATTCCATTCTAGCTAAGAGGTCATATTATTTTGACTATGATCTAGACTGCAGTAATTTCAAATGAAGATTTATCTATTTATTACTTTAGCTCTGATCCATGGGATTCAGGCAAGATGGTGTGTTATACTGTTTCTGAAGATGTTAGTGAAGGGCTTGCTTCTGGTGACATAGAAATGTCCTCTGAACTCTTTATATTTACATTATCAATACAATTATCTTTTTAAACTGATGTGTGTTGATTTTCTCAAATTTTTGGAGTATGAAATAGCTTTTACTACACACCTATTCATGTACGAAGTTATAAGGCTGTGAATTTCCTATTTGAAGAGGGCAGAAAACATCAAAACCTGTCAGATTTATAGCCTTCATAAATCTACAAGGGTAGATTTTAATATAAATAAACCAATAGTCATCTTGTCAGTGATAGACATACTAACTTAATATACTTGAACCTTGATTTGACAAATTAGGGAGGTAGCCATTGCCTTTCAGAGTATCTTCCAAATAGGACATGTGCCTCCTATGAATGCAGATAAAGAATTCTTAAGAAACCTCTAGAACATTATGGCAGTCTTCTCTTTGTCACTTATAGTGGTATTACATTGACTATCAAAGATTCTATTTTACACAGTAAAGTAAAATAGTGATATCTTATAGCTAGAAAGATCCACTGGTGGCTGATACAATCACACTTAAGACTGTAGTATCACCAATGTACATGATAGGCAAGTTCATCTAGTGAACAGAATGTATGGATAAAGTTGTATGGAGAAATGTTAAAAAGCAAAAGGAAGGAGGAAGACCTTAAGGTAGGAGATTACAACTAAGTAACCCAAAGTGCTTGTTCAAGAGGCAACTAGACTTGTTTTTCTTTGAAGACATTTCACTTCTCATCCAAGAAGCTTCTTCAGCTCTGACTGGATGGGGGGAATGGAAGGATTTATATTCCTTGCAGACAGCTGGTCATTTGCATACTTTGAGAGAGTCATTAAGGCCACCTGGAGGTTTATCTTTGTCCTCAGGATCACCTGAGGAGTGCAAATGGGTGTGGAGCCTTCCTGGAATAGATGAAACACAGTCCTTTCAGCTGTCCCAAGAAGGCTCCAGTTGTCTCTTGAAAAAGCACCCTTGGGACAACCATGACCTGGATGACTGAGAATCTGCATAGACACAACTAAGTAACCAAACAAAAAAGGAGATTTGGAAAGGGTTTTCAACAAATATACACATACGAAATATTCATCATCAGATAATTTGGGACAAGGGGCATAAGAGTGATATATAGATTAAAAGACTATAGAGCGCACAGAAAGCTCTTTTTACCCTGGAGAGTTCCAAAAAGTTGTTTTTCACTAATTGTGTTATACAAATTGAAAAAAATAGCCACAAAAAGGGAGTGAGAGAAATACAAATTCTAGTCAAATGGATTGGCTAAACAAAAAAGTTACAAAATTGGATTAAGGGGACTGAGGTACATCATTTTGATATGGTCAGTTTTACACTACATTGTTATAATGTGACGTAAAATGATTTCATGTGTTTTTTAATAAATAATTTCTGATCAACAATATATTGTACAGTCTCAGTTAATTCCTGTACTCACTTATAGATACTATATTTCTGTTCAGGTTGTCTTCAAGTTACCACTGCAACTGGGACGAGAAATTTCATTGCTAAGTAAAGTGAGTCGTATCTGATTTTACATTTTTTGCCATCATTGTTAAGTGAATCATTGCAATGATTAAGTCAAGGGTGTTCAAATTTGGCAAGTTTAAGACTTATGGACTTCAACTCCCAGAATTCCTGTGCTAACATGACTGGAGGAGGAATTCTGGGAGTTGAAGACCACAAATCTTAAAGCTGTCAAGTTTGAAGATCCCTGGGTTAAGTGAATGACATGGCCATTAAGTGAATCCAGTTTTCCCCATTGTCTTTGCTTGTCAGAAGCAGCTGGGAAAGTCACAAATGGCAATCACATGACCCTAAGAAGCTGCAACCATTGTAAATAAAGCCAGTTGCAAAGTGCCCAAATTTTGATCATGTGACCAGGAGATATTGCAGCATAACTTTAAGGATCTGTCATAAGTCATTTTTTCAGTGTTGTTGTAACCTTAAACAGCTACTAAACTAATGGTTGTAAGTGCAGGACTATTTGTAGCAATCCTTTTCTTTCTTTCTTTTCTGTTTGCTTACTTGTTCAATTTTTCTTCCTTCTTTTCAAAAATGATTAATAAATACATTTTTAAAAAAATAATTTGAAAGGAACTGAAACACATACTATTCAAGCTGGTGAAAAACTTGGATATGTATTAGGACTGTCTCCTGGACACCATTTAAAAACATTCCCCTTTTACTGGAGATATGTTTTACTCATCACATTATATACTTATATAAGCATGAGGGTGCATATGATAGTCAGGGTCTTCTGTCTGTCATGACTGTGTTGTCCACCTGTGGGCAGGGAAGCAGAAATGCATTTTGTATGATGGACGGCAATGAAGATTGCAAAGTATAATTGCTGCCAGCCTCTTTCTTTCAGAAGCTTGTGAAAGTAGCACCTGGGGCTGCATTTGGACTTTTGCTGACATCCAAAGCCATGAAACCTGTTAATCAAGGGAGAATGAAAGTTTACCATAATCCAGCAGG